>NW_016188645.1:0-4094 GCF_001687245.7 Rhagoletis zephyria
AAAACACACCAAGCAATCAATATACTCACAACGCTATGGGCCAAATATAGTAAAACGGTGTTTTTAGTTTAAAGTTTTTTTTTGTATTAGAACTTTATAATTTCAAAGATTCGATAAATTCTAAAAGATTATTTAAAAAATTCATCGTCGTCGACGCATTAAGGCCCGTAAATCTTCCGCTGAATATTTCTCTGGAGCACTCCAAGAGCCACCTCACCAGATATGCAATAATGTCATCGCTTTATTTTAATTTATTATGCATTCGCTTGACTGAAATTGAACTTCCTAAATAGCTCCGATAAGGTTTTAAGAACAGACATCAGTCTTACAGCGCTTTATGAACTAGCTACCAAACTGAAGTGGCAATGCAAAGG
Source organism: Rhagoletis zephyria (assembly GCF_001687245.7). Taxonomy (NCBI): domain Eukaryota; kingdom Metazoa; phylum Arthropoda; class Insecta; order Diptera; family Tephritidae; genus Rhagoletis; species Rhagoletis zephyria. The sequence continues at coordinate 375 of NW_016188645.1, forward strand.
ACAACTTTTTAACGGTCCAAGGAAGTTTCACGCCTGAGCCCTCAACATATCTTAACCTGTGCATGTACATAGGTATTTAATGGACCCAGACAATAGCAATACGAGGATGATAACGAGCTGAGCGCCAATCAACAAAAACTTCCCAATGAATTTTACTTTTCGGCGAACTAAGTAAGAATTTTTCTTCGTTTAATAACTTTTTATTTTTTATTTTAACCGTTGTACGATCCATTAATATGTAAGCAACTGAATATTAAAACCTCAACTGAATATGCCATTCGAAGGAATATTGCGCCCTATTGTACCTGTGAGTATTCGCAATGATGGAGTATGCACATTAGGAATGTTAAAATTAAGGTTAAGGGCTTATATAAACTCGATAACATCCTCGAATTTCATTCTTCTAACCTTTCAGCTTAAAAATTACCTATTCGTCCTTGTGAGTCCAAAAACTTGAAATTTTTTAAATTCTAAAGAAATTTCCTATTGCATTTGTTACCCATATTTTCATTCTACATTGCATTGAATTTATTTAATAAATTTTGGAATTAATCATTACGAAATTACGAAGTTCTTCAAAGTAAATCCTGCGGTAAATAAAAAAGTAGGTTTCAAACCCATTTATTTATTATTTATTTCATGGTAGGAGAGCTTCTCAAACAACATAGAAGCAATTTTTTCGATTCAAATTGTTGAAAAGTAATGAATATCTAAATCCCGGGACTAATGCAGGGATCCCGGGATTGTGACAACGCCATCCCGAAAATCCCGGGATCGGAAAAAACCGAAAAATTAACATCCCTAATGCACACCTGCATGAACAATAGGGTGCCTCACTCTCCGTATTTGTNGCAGGGATCCCGGGATTGTGACAACGCCATCCCGAAAATCCCGGGATCGGAAAAAACCGAAAAATTAACATCCCTAATGCACACCTGCATGAACAATAGGGTGCCTCACTCTCCGTATTTGTGATGGAATTATAAAAACTATTATAATCTAAGACTTCTGAAAAAATATTCCACAAAAATATTAAGATTTACACGAGTTCAAGCGATCTGAAAATACCTCAAAAATCTGTTTTTATAACAAAAATTAGTTTTTGAAAATAATTTTTCCAAAAAATTAAATAAAATTTTTAAAAAGTTATCTTAATAGTATAACAAATTCGTTCATTTCGGAGGAAAAACATTATTTTTTTTTTGGTGAGGCACCCTAATGTATGTACCTACAGTCTATTACTTACTTTCCAACAATTTGAATTTCTGTGTGTTAGCTACTGCAAAGCTTTAAAAGCTTAATACAATCCACAAAAAGCTCTCCCTCTTCAAGCTAACGAGCAACAAAGCAACTTACTTATGACTTGGAGCATACTTTTGGTCATTACGGCCAAACATAGAATTAATGCCAGTGGCGGATAGCAGATAATACCTAAGGGGAGTTAGGGTAGCTGACCGCAAATAAGCTTAGCGCGTTGTTCTACACTCTTGCTTCATTTATGCATACATACTTTTGCATACAATTTCACACCTAAACCACAAAACCACCCCCGCTGCTCAAAAGCGCTGATTGCAAGTGCTGCGGCAGAGGGTGTTTTGCTGCAAAGCGGCCAACCGTTAAACTGCTGCGCCAGTCAAACAACAAGTAATGCGATATGCCATACGAGCGTTGGTGGTTAGATGTGGAGATGGAGGTGGCGGCATGACTTGTTTGCCACATGCCGCAAGTTAAACAAAATTACTTTTTTTTTGTTTTCACCAAAGCAACGTGCGTGAAAAACGTGATTTTGACGCTTGTGCTGACGTCATCTTGACGTGTTGGCTACTTTATGTTGGCTACACAAACTAAACCGCAGAGGGTGGCCGGGTGAGCGAGCGGAAGGGATAGCAGCGAGGAAATTGTGTTTTGTAAACAAGCTGATGAATATTTGTGGGAGAGATAAAGGGCGGAGAGGCGAACTAAAATATAATTATGTATATGCATAAATATTCTTTTGTAGTTAAATATTTGAACACAGGCGACCGTATATATTTACAGGTATGTATGTCTGTATGTGTGCGTATGCAAATAAATGCAACCAAATACCTTGCAGGCATACATACATTAATGCGCCGTCAGAACACTAATTACATACTAGTTTCGGCTTTGACGAGATATGCTGTGAGTATTGAGTGTGTTCATATCTGTGTACATGCGGGTGGTACAAATCAAAAAAGTTTAAAATGCTAAGCTATCACCGCCTAGGATTTTTCTAAATGGAGAAAAAGATTGATAGAAAAACACTTTTTTGTAGAAATGGTATAGGATTCTTGAAAATCTATATTTTTCAATCGCAAAACAGTGTTTCTCTTCTGGAGACTTCCAAAAATAATTCCAAATTTTTTTTTATTTTACCACCTTTTTGTACTAATGATATTTTATGAGTGCCCCAATAGCATTCTTTGTGGTGTTTGGCGGACTTTTAAGTGATAGTTATTATTAAAAAATGGTTGAATAAACAATTGGGTATTGTTACCGAAAGTCTCCTGAAGAGAAACACAGTTTTTTGTTAGAAAAATATTGATTTTCAAATATAAGTTCATAAATAATTTAAAAAAAATACTAAATAAAAATATTTTTGGACCACCCTAGTATATATACATATGTATGTGCATTAGGGTGATACTTTTAAAAGTAAATTTTTAAAATTTTTAAGTGATTTTAATGTATGAAGGACGCTCCGAGAAATTAAGAGGTGTGACTCTCGAGTTTCCCTGGACGTACATACATTTTGGTCTTTTATGATGTCCAGTTTTTTGTATACTTTTTTCAATTCATATAATTTTTATCGTCGATATTTTTTTAGCATCTTTCAGTTAATTTCAGTTTTAAGTGTGCAACAATTTATGTCCAATACTAAAACTAAAAAATTGTCCAGCTTTTAAATTGTAAGTTTTTATGTCCAGATTTTAAAGGACTAAAAATTTATGTTCAGTTTTGAATATATTCAAAATGTATGTCCAGTTTTGAATAACTGAAAGCTTTTATACTGTTATTTAGTGTTTACGATTTACATTTATATTTTTTAAAGATGAAATCTTAATATGAGACTATTCAAAGCAAATGTTCAGTTACTAAATTACATACATGCGTTTGCATACAGTTTTAAATTACCATAAATTTATTACCAGTTTTTAGTAACCCAAATGTATAGGGAATTCTTAAAAACCATAAATTTATGTCCAATTTTATGTCCAGTGTGTGAATGGCCATAATTCATATTCAGTTTTAAATGAACAAAAAGACATCATCAGTTTTCAGTGACCAAAAATGCATGGCCAGTTTCATGTGATAAAAAATGTTGGTCTGGTTATTAAATGACCAACAGTTTTAATGAACTAAATTTAGGAACAGTTCTAAAAAGACCAACAAATTTTATAATTTTTCTAAATTATCAAGCACATATTCTTAGCTGTAACAAAAAATTGTAATCAATTAAAAAATTACCATAAATTTTGTGTCCAGTTTTGGAATTACCATCAATTTATGTCCAGCGCCATAAAAATTGCCAAATTTATGTCCTGCCTTTAATGACACACAAATTTAATACAACTCATTTGTACAATAGTTAAATTCACAAAAATGTATGTCCGGTATTTTATTTAATGACCATCACTTTATGTCCAGTATTTAAACGATTACACTGGTCTACAAATTTCAACTTTTTTTCTGCGAATAAGA
>NW_016188646.1:0-4093 GCF_001687245.7 Rhagoletis zephyria
TAAAGTCAATTGACATTATTTCCATTGACCTTATTACCTGTCACCGTACTAGCTCATACTGCCAATATCCTATATTGTATTGTATATTGTATTGTTACATATATGACTATTACTATGGTTCCGAAAAATTCATTTCGCCATTAAATGTCGAAAAATATTTACGGGATACGGCTTTTCTGAAAACGGTTACTTAATCGGGAGCCCAACATAAATTTGGTGTTTTAGGTCATTTAGCTGTGATACTTTTTCCTCCCTACTTTGTAGTAAGTAAATGAAATATTTTACAGTTGCGGCCATTGAAATCTGAAGTCTGATAGATAGAATATGAGGCATGAATATGTCATTATACTGGCCAACAAAATAGAATAAAGATGTAATCGGGAATTTTCTGAACAGCATAAAAAGAAAGCATAAATGTTGACCTCTTATCTCAAAAGATACAAAAATTGGTTTCGCAAACTTAGGTCACACAAATAAAAATAAGGCGTATGCTACCTGAAATATTCTTTGCTATTTATCGCATCAATTCTAATTTATTTTATATTTATATTTATTTCATATTGTAGTTTTATTGCAAAATACAAATAACGTGCTTCACTATTGGTGTTGTAAAAATCTCCCTCCCTATACCTCAAAATGAGAGTTCTCACTAACGAGTGGTTTAATTTTAATGCTTTTCTAGATATTCATAAACATATTGAATGTATATACTAGTTCAACTTTCAGGCGTTAGTGGCTTTAAATGAAATGAAAAATAAAAATGGTAGAGTCCTCCACTTGAAAATTTCTAAGCATAAATGTAATGAAGAAACAGCGTAAATAAGAATGTGCAGTTAATGAATACTGCGTTGTCGAAGCGTACAATTATTTGTACACCAAGTGGAAGGTACAAACAAGTCAACAAAAGCACAAATTTTAATGACTATCAGCAGTAGTACGACTTGCGGACAGCAATGACGGATATGTCGAATGCGCGATGGTTGTTCTTATTACCTTACTTTTACATTTAATGATTATTTGCACAGTGACCCAGTTACACATTAGTATGTACAGTGGCGAAAATATAAATAGGCAAAAGACATATAATATATTCGTTGGTAAGTCCAAATTTCATAAAAATTTTGCGGATTTTAATTCGATTTCTTAGAAACATTCTGAGTATGCAGTTTTTAGAAATGCACTACAGAGTTTGCAATTTTGATTTGCATGTTTGTTTTTGCATTTTCATAAAAAAAAATGGTTTAAACAAAGAAAATTAGCCAAAACTTACTAAAATGTCTCCTTCCTATTTAAATTCTTGCCAGCGTATGTGCAGTTATACTTGCCTTTTCATAGATGCAGACGTAGACATTTCTGTATTTCTTTATTTCGTATGAGCGAGTACATATTTATATACAGCGAAGCAATAATTAAGCGGGCTACACTGTAGTTAATCACATAAAAATACAACCATTGGCTGGACTTGTTGAACGCATGGATGACTACGCGCACCTATCGACTCGGCACCTATGAGTGGACAATGATAGCAAGGACGATGAAGTTAGAAAGTCTCAAATGTATATCTACAGTGTATGCTCAAAAAGAGGACCAGCTGCTCAAAAGCAAAAGCGCTAAAAAAAAGAAAAAATGTGGCTGAAAACGAAAGAGCAAATACTATAATTAAAGCAAAGACTAACTTTTTTAGCAAATGAAAAACACCAGCTGTCACGGATGAGGCAGACATTTGCGTAAGAAGTTTTTGAATGGTGTGGCATAACCCATCCAGGAATTTTACTAAACCAAACTAAACGTTTTGTGTGCCATCGAATTGTCAAGTGCCGGCTGTGACACACTCCAGTGCTGACAAAATAAGAAAAAAGTGAAAAAAAAAACTTCAGAAAATTAGAAACAACACCAGCAACGAGCGCTAGGCAGCTAACAGAAAAGTTATCAAAAGAAAAAGTTTACAATTCGCAAAGCGGCAACCAAGTGGCAAAAATATAAGCAAAACAAATAAATCAGTGCCACGGCAGCAAGCACAAAAACAAAAAAAAAATTATATAAGCAACTTACCACTGAAAATGGTGCAGAGTTGAAAATTTGTGTGGCAACCAACTTGGTGGTTATTAGGCGGCTTTTTGGAGTTTTTCCGTTGAGTGGCTATGGTGTTGTCCGCTGGCAGCTGGTGTCAAGCGAAATTCAGACTTCATGCGTATGCATGCTGCTGAGGTTACGAGCGTTACGGCGGGCAGGAGTCTTTTCGACGCCAACACTCAAGGCGGTCTCAACACGGCTGACGTTTCAGTTACGTGTCGTTGATTTTGACATCCGTACATTTCGACGCTGGCACGTTGGCGTTCGCGTTCTGGCGACGCATGGGTGCAAACAAAAAAAATAATAACTTTTTCCCTTAGCACCTAATACTGCCACAGTTGGCGACAGATTTCTGCAGAGGATGGCAAGCGAAGGGGAGGCTGCCGTTTCCAATGTTGTAAAGTTTTCACAATGTGGTACTAAGTGTGCGCAGAACGCACCAGCTGCTACTCTTAAAATTTTTAGAATATTTTAACCCTAGCGAGGAGAACTGGGCCTAATTAGGTACATTGAGACGAAAATTTTAAAGGTCCCACATTTTTTTCGAAGTAGTTAACTATCCAACTAAAGGGTCATACTAAATAGACGTTTGTCTTTTATTTGAAGAGCTGACCTTGAAATTCTACTAAAACCAACCAAAGTAAAATATTTGTTATGATTTGTTTTTTTTTTAATTTTTAGGTCTATACTTTTTTCATAAATTTTTAAATGTTTTTTTATTATAATTTTTTTTCTCGAGATGCAGTTGACCGTGTTTTTTCACAAAAGTGAAAATGTCACAAAAGCTGATAGTGTAATATATGGGAAAAAATTAACTCTTTTTCGATGGAATTGAGGGTACTAAAATAATTCTTTCCAAACTAAAATTGGTACTTCGGAAAAGCTTGCAAAAAGGACATCGAGGCAGGTTTTTTTGTTTTTTTTTGCAATTCTGTTAAAAATGTATGTGCCACTGCTTTTTCTTTTCACATTTTACGCAACGCTAAGTTTACGATTTTTAATTTGTATCACGCACTCAAAAAACCATACTTCACTAATTGCTGCCTCATTCACCAAATTACACGCTTACCTGGCATAACTTTCGTCTCTCAAAAAGTCAACAAGAATGTAAAAGTATCAAAATTTACTCTCCTTTCAATTGCTTCGTCAATCGAAATTAAATTTGGGTGCTTTGGCAGAAATAATTCGTATGAAAGCCGCATTGCTGCAGTTGGCTGAACTTTTGCCTAAATTTAAATTCCGCCAGGGTGTTTTATTTTGTTCAATTCTAAGGAATTTTCCGACAAACGACACAAAGCCCATAAGAATCCTTCAAGCGCCGGATCCATGAATGGAAACATTTTAAGTCTAAAATCGATTAAACCGAGAAATATATGCAGATGAAAAAAGAATTCTTCACCTTCTCCTTTGGTGCACTGCACTGCCTCTAAGCAGAGTAGGACTTCCGGGAGCGGTTTTTTTGACGATTTACATCTGTAAAGTGACGTATATAAGTATTAGGTGCCTTAGAAGGTACGGAAAATGAAATGAAATGAAATTAAAGTTTTTCTTGAATTTCAATAAGGCAGTCATTTCGGTGGTAATACATAAATAGCAACACTTTTGCCATAATTTTCGGTCAATAACCGTAAGAACTTGAACACCATCGACTCGCCATAACAAATTGCTGACTGCTCAGCATTTTGCTTTGATTTTTTTTCTTTTTTGCTTTTTTACTTTCTTTTTCTTTCCTTAGTGTTTCCCTTTGCTTCCTCGATGCTTGACTGTCTGATGTGGTCATAGTTACGGTGACCATATTTATGCGAGCCGAATACGGGACAAAAAATAATTTTGCAAATTTTTTTCATAAAAGCTAACAGATCTTAAGACCTTCTTAAATGATCTTAGATGCATGTATTAGCCTTGAAACCGCATCCTTTGAGTAACATCACAAATTTGTAGGAAATTTTTCTGATGATTTTTACTGCACACAATTTTTTACAAAAGTTTCGTTAAATTTTAGTACGATAAACTGCAAGTT
>NW_016188647.1:0-4093 GCF_001687245.7 Rhagoletis zephyria
CCCTAAGAAGAATACCGCAAACGGGGTTAGCGAAAATAACGGAGATGCAGGCCAATCGACATCAGGCGACAACAACAAAAACGCAGAGGTAGCGGCCGTAGAAGCTAAACTGTTAGAAAAATAAATACAGCTCCTCAAACTCCAGAGGCCCTCCTGGAGAAAGACAAAGCGATGGCGAGTGCAGAGAAAAGCGGCGATTATATTTCCTTCGAAACTTTAAAGGAAATTATAGCAGTATGCGACGGCGGCGATGGTTTTAATATATGGTACAACCAACTTATGCACTATCGCGAAGTTTTAAAAATCGACGACGCGATTTTAGGTGTTGCTATGCACCTTAAACTAAAAGGAGCGGCTTAAGCTTGGTACAATGCCAAGGTAACAATACCAAAAAACGTGGACGAGTTACTCCGGGAGATGAAGTCGGTGTTTTCGTCCAGCGAAAGTGTGCTCGTACGCCGGCACAAGTTCAAGAGGCGAACGTGGTCCCACGAAGAGAGGATTGTCAGAAACCGAAGCGTGAAGCCGGATCCTGCTATGCTTGTGGCGAACAAGGACACTATGCTGTGGAGTGTAACAAATACAAGAAGCCAAAGAATAAGTTCGTAAGTTATTTTAAATTATATGTATCAGCACATTCTAATAGTGATATGTTTGTAGAATGTTTAGTCGACTCAGGAAGCCCAGTTAGCCTGATTAAGCAAATGATATTACCAGCAGGAGTAAAGTTAGAAAAGGTCGAAGAAGTATTTTACGGGTTGAATAAGTCCCCTTTGAATATAATAGGAAAATTTAAGTGTAACATAGAAGTGTTGAGTAAATATGTTTTAGTCGAACTTTTAGTGGTTCCTAATGGGTCTATGGGTTGCTCAGTGTTACTAGGTAAAGATTTCCTTGATGCTAGTGATGCGAAACTAAAGATTGGCAATGTCGAGTTTTTGGATAGAACAGGAGATGAAAACAAAAGCAAAGTAGAGAACAATAGCAAGGTTGAGAGCAATGTCGAGAACAAAGGTGAAGTTGGGAAAGTGTACGAAGTTCGTGTAACTCATACATTAGGTACAAAAAGCAAAGATACTAGCGAACAGGTGAACAATGTGACAGATATAAACGAAGACAAGATAAACGATAGTAATAATGTCAATGAATTCCTAATGGAAATTATAACAATAGATGTGGGCGAAGATACGAGTTTAGAGCTAAAAGTAGGTGAACAGATGAGTCGTGATGACAAAAGGATTTTCCACGATATGTTTAGAAAAGTATATGTGAATTCAACAAAGTTAGATGAACCCCTCGTCAGAAAAGAAATGAAACTTGTGTTAGAAAATGATAAGCCATTCGCTTGTGCTCCGAGGAGATTGTCCTACAGTACATACTTGGCTAAAAGGTACATAAGACCAAGTGAATCAGAGTTTGTGTCACCAATAGTGTTGGTTAAGAAAAAACGGGTGAACTTTGGTTGTTGTAGACTATAGGAAGTTGAACAAAACGACGATCAAGGACAATTATCCGATGCCGCTTATAGATGACTTACTGGACAGGTTAGCCAATAAAAAGGTGTTTACTAAGTTAGATCTGAAAAACGGGGTTTTCCACGTTTTTGTCAACAAAGATTCAGTTAAATACACTTCTTTTACTACACCTTTAGGACAATATGAATTTTTGAGAATGCCGTTCGGGCTTAAAAATGCACCGGTAACTTTTCAGAAGTTTATAAATAAAATATTTACGGACATGATTCGAAGTGGGAAAGTAATAGTTTACTTAGACGACATTATGAAGCGACCGAAAACGTGAGACAACATTTGGAAATACTGAAGAAAGTACTTGTGAGAGTTGTACAAAACAATTTAGAGCTTCGGCTAGACAAGTGCGAATTTTTACAATCAAAGGTGTCACACTTAGGATACGACATCACTGGCGAAGGTATTCAAGCTGATGAAAAGGGACTTAAGGCAATAAAAAACTTTTCAATTCCGACCAAAATCCAAGAAGTCCAAAGCTTCCTAGGCCTATGCTCATACTTTCGAAGGTTTATCAAAGATTTTTCGACTATAGCCAAACCCCTCCACGACCTTACAAAGAAAGATAAAAAATTTCAATTCGGAGAAACAGAGTTAGACAGACAGTCTCAAGGAAAAGCTTGTCAGGTCTCCGCTGTTAGCAATCTACGACCCGAACGATGCAACAGAATTGCACTGCGATGCTAGTGCCTTAGGGTTTGGGGCAATATTATTACAAAGAAACAAAGATGAGAAGTTACACCAAGTATTTTATTTTTCGAAGCGAACAACAGAAGCCGAGTCTAAATACCATAGTTTCGAATTAGAAACTTTAGCAATCGTGTATGCGTTAAAAAGGTTCAGGATATATCTACAAGGCATAAAGTTTAAAATAGTTACCGATTGCAATTCGCTGACCTTGACACTCAACAAAAAAGATATGAATCCAAGGATAGCAAGGTGGGCGCTGGAATTACAAAATTATGATTACGATCTCGAACATAGAGCAGGCAAGAGAACGCAGCATGTTGAAGAAAATTTAGTTATATGCCAAAGTAAAGTTGAGCGAAAAGGAAAGATAAAAGAGGATTTAGAACTTAGAGAAAACACCCGCTATGAAATGAGAAACGGGATAGTGTATAGAAAAAGAGACAAGGACTTACATTTTTACGTGCCAGAGTCCATGGAAAGGCATGTTTTATACAAGTATCATGATGAGATGGGGCACCTAGATGTAGACAAAGTTGTGCAAACTATACGGAAAAGTTATTGGTTCCCGGGAATAAAAAAAGCAACCGTTCACATCGAGAACTGCCTAAAGTGCATAGCCTTTTCGAATAAGAGTGGTAAAAAGGAGGGACTTTTACAAATGATACCGAAAGGAAGCATACCTTTCGAAATGATACACGTTGACCACTACGGACCGATTCACAGCAAGTCCACAAAGTACAAACATGTTTTAGTAGTCGCAGATGCATTTACAAAATTTGTTCGTCTATACCCAGCTAAGACGACAGCGTCGTTAGCGTTAAAAGAGTACTTTAGAGCATATAGCAGACCGAAGTTTATAGTGTCGGACCGGGGAACATGCTTTACGTCAAACGAATTTGAAGACTTTTTAAAATGTAACAACGTTAAGCACATAAAATTCTCCTCAATGGTCGAATGGTCAGGCTGAAATTGTTAATAAAAGCTTAGGTCCAATGAATCAGCAGAGCACGCGATGAACAATACAATGCATAAAGCAACGAAAGAACAACCAAGCGTGTTATTGTTCGGAGTTAGGCAAAAAGGAAAAGTCATAGACAGCCTCAGAGAAAATGTGTTAGAATCAGTATAAAACCCAAGCCCTGCCCCAATAGAAAGTGTAAGGGAACATGCAAAGGCAGTACAAAGCAAAGCGCAAATTTACAATAAAGAATATTCAGATGCCAAACGAGGAGAACCACGCAAGTTCAACGTAGGTGATTATGTAGTAATACTCAACGCTAGCTCGCAGGTAGGAGCGTCTAGCAAGTTAATACCTAAATTCAAATTACCGTACAGAGTGTCGGAAGTTCTAAAAAACGATCGGTATGTGGTAGAAGACGTAGAGGGATTTCAACAAACACAGATACCCTACAGAGGCAACTGGTCTATAACAAATTTAAAACCGTGGTACGAATATAGAAAAAGCGAAGACAAAAAAAAAATAAAAGAAGCTGAGTCGTTTGTAGGTTAATAAAGTACTAACTATAGCACGGCGTACATTTTAGCGTCGTAGAATCAGGAGATTANTTTAGCTAAAATATGCATCTGTAGGAGTCGAAAAGGTTTAGGAGTAGAATGTACGTGTGCTAGTTTAAGTAACTTGTTTGTAACTAAAGTAATATTAGTTGGCAACCCTAGCTTTTAAGACTAGTAGCGATAACTCGTTGTAACTAGCGATTAAGACTCGTTGTAAAGGACCCGCCATTTTCACAATAAAAAGAGATTTATTCGATTTTTGCCAGCGAACACTTGGGACGTTCTTTTATTTTGCCACTTTGCCTTCTGCATATTTAACAAGCAAGAAAGTCTAAGTTCGGGCGGAGCCGAACATTAAATAC
>NW_016188648.1:0-4092 GCF_001687245.7 Rhagoletis zephyria
ACTTCATGACACAATATATTTTTACTATTACCAAGGGATTTGATAAAAACTAAATTTTCGACCCGCCCTAATATACATAAATTACTTGTTTTATTATTATTATATTCGTTATTCGAATAATTAATGAAGATAATAATTATTCGAATGACGGATAAATTATGTTATTTTTTTTGCATAAACAAAATTATTTATTATTTACGAATAACAAGAAAAACAATTTATTCATTTGTTATTCGTCATTCGAATAAATTTTGCCCAACTCTGCTCTAATGTACATAAAATAAGAAATGTTAGATTATTTACCAAACGCATTGCAAAAACAACAGCCTAGGGCCTATTATCATGACATTTATCATTTTTGTTTATTGGTGTAAAATCTGTTACAAAAAAAGCGATTCTTCTTCCTGGCCCTATTCATGCTCTATGGTTTTCCAAAGCAATATATCGAGCCCTAACCGTCAAAATAACGTAAGCGAAATTTTTTTTCATAATTTTATTTTTGATGCAGAAAAATTCCTAGAGCAAATAGATGCATTTCTGCATCAAAAAGAAAATTTTGAAAAATATGTCGCTTACGTTATTTTGGCGGTAAAGGCTCGATATTACTCAAAAATATATGTACATTTCTAAACATCAATTTCGACTAATCGTGGAAGAAGTGGAAAAATTAAAAGATAATGCTTTTTTGTTGTCGCTTTCTTTGTTGACCGGATACCTCTAAAAACACGAGGCAGCAGATGATGAGCAAAAAATATATTTCGAGTGCGAAGACTACCACATGGTAGGTTCTCTTCCTTGAGGGGTATCTAAAGACCTCACAATGTGGTCCTAATCGGAGTAAATAGCATAAAGAGAGACTAGTTCGGCAATGATTTGTTTGGTTGACATTTTTTTTTACCACCTTAACGTGGTATGCCTCAAGTGAGCTACGCAACCGTGCATTGAACTCAGAAAGTGGAAAATCGCAATTCACAAAATTTTGCAACTTCACAAAAAAAAAACAAAAATAAAATAAAAGTAAGCACTAAATATAAATAGCAGACCGGCTCACAAAAAGGAATAAGTTAGAAAAACAATCACCAGCAAAACTAAAATAAAGAATGAAAACAACAAGTAATTGCAAAAAAAAACCGACTTAAAAAAAAAATATATATCTATATATTTCATGATTCAATGATCGGATCTAAACCAAATTAATATGGGACCGCCTCTGAGACACTACCTTTCCGTTGAAAAAGAATTATCGAAATCGGTTGACGTGGTCCAGAGTTACGCGGTAACATACATAAAAAATAAAAATAAAAATAAAATATTCCGACGAACTGATAACCTCCTCCTTTTTTGGAAGTCGGTTAAAAATAAATTTAATTTACAGTCTCGTGCCTCTTCACCTACTATAGGCATTGCACAGTGAAAATTTTTGGTTCTACTGCTACTGATAATGAGAATTTTAAAACTGCATAATATTAATTTAGCAAATATTCGAAAGGTGATAGCCAATGGGCATACTGACATCTCCTACAATTATACTTGAAATCTTTGTGGAGAATAATTGCACTTTATTCCTGCTTGATTCGCCAAAAAAGATTGGAACTTCGGCAGCGCTGGGAACAACATCAGATTCAATGTTACTTGCGAATGTAGTTTGGGTACATACTGTAAAATTTCACAAGGAATAATTTTATAGAATATTTTAACCCATTAGCTCTCTCAAGAAAGGGTTGATTTGACCCCTTTTTTGGAACGTCTAAATAAAATGGTATTTTGGAACAGGGTTCANATACATAAAAAATAAAAATAAAAATAAAATATTCCGACGAACTGATAACCTCCTCCTTTTTTGGAAGTCGGTTAAAAATAAATTTAATTTACAGTCTCGTGCCTCTTCACCTACTATAGGCATTGCACAGTGAAAATTTTTGGTTCTACTGCTACTGATAATGAGAATTTTAAAACTGCATAATATTAATTTAGCAAATATTCGAAAGGGTATAGCCAATGGGCATACTGACATCTCCTACAATTATACTTGAAATCTTTGTGGAGAATAATTGCACTTTATTCCTGCTTGATTCGCCAAAAAAGATTGGAACTTCGGCAGCGCTGGGAACAACATCAGATTCAATGTTACTTGCGAATGTAGTTTGGGTACATACTGTAAAATTTCACAAGGAATAATTTTATAGAATATTTTAACCCATTAGCTCTCTCAAGAAAGGGTTGATTTGACCCCTTTTTTGGAACGTCTAAATAAAATGGTATTTTGGAACAGGGTTCAACTGTTCTGGAAAATTATTCGCCTGAAAATTTACCCGAGAATGCAAAAGGATTTGGAGGTTTTACGACATGGGTCAAGGTGTTTCATTCTGAGTTGGAATCATTCGCCCCAAAAATTATGTTGGACTGTACTAAATATGTACGTCCTAAGTATGTAAGTAGCCGCAGGCAAGATGGTGCAGCTTTTGCAGCAGCTTTTTCAGTAAGCACATAAGGGTACGTACTAGGGTGATTGACTCGGTTTTTCTGGATACATATAGGCGGGTTTTTTTTTGAAGTCTTGGATTTTCAAATATCGAATAAACCGGATTTTTTTTATCGAACTAACCGGGTTTTTCAGTACATACCGATCTTGATCTCTCAATAAGAGTACAGTTTATGGGAAACGCCTAAATAGTTTTAAAATTATGTATATCCTAGGTTATTAGCGGATGAACAGTATATCATATTTGATTCCAATATTCGGGCTCTGCTTCTAAATGCTGTGACACAAATGGAGAGATATGTATATACTTTTTCTTCACCTCCGAAGAAGCAGAAGAAAACTCGGATGTTTTCCAAAAAGTTTCATTGTGGTATTTTCTTCCTAGTCGAAGATTAATGATTTAAAAAAAGAAACCTAGGTTTTGCCCACTGTGCGGGGCAAGTTCAAAAAAGCCAGAAAAATGCAACAACGTATTAAAAAAGACGAAACATGAATTTTTCACTGATTTTTATTTGTTTTAATTTTGATCTAAAGAAGATTTGCAGTTATTTTGCTTTGCTCTTTTCTAAATAACAGCTGTCTTTACTGTTAATAGCAGGGTTCGTATTTGCACACACATGCTCTGCTCACACACACGCCAGAAACACATTCAACTTGCACTCACTGCTCATACACATGTGTGTGCGTATGTGGAAAACAAACTCTGCTCACAGAAAAGTGTGTGCTGTTTGTTACTAAGCACATGCACATGTGTATGAGCCGATTTTTGTACAAATTTCAGCCCATGCACATGCACATAATATATGTTTAATGGAATTTGTTTATTAAACGTTATTTTTTGAAAGAGAATTCAATAAAAAGTGAGATGTAGTTTGTTTTTTATATGACAGAAAACATATTAAAAAATTATTTTAAGATTTGAGTTAGAAATCGAAGTGTATAAGTTTCTCCACGCAAATCACACACATGTGCATGTGCTTTATATTCCCACTAGAACTTGAAGGGAGATCTCCCTATGTGAGGAATAAAAGAATACTCCCCTTAACCTGATTTCTGAGCAATAAGAGAGATTTGTCGATTTTGTACTCCTTTATTACTCGTTTAGGAGTCAAATAAGAGATCTCCTAAGCGAGCGACGAAATAATGCTCCCTGAGGCATGATTTGGGAGCAGTAAACGAGATTTCTCGGTTTTTTACTCCTGTATTGCTCGCTTAGGAGCTTAGTGAGAGATCTCCTAAGCGAGCAATTAAAGAATGCTCCCTGAGGCATGATTTGGGAGCAATAAGCGAGATTTGTCGGTTTTGTACTCCGTTATTACTCGCTTAGGAGCAAAAAGTGATGTCTCCTAAGCGAGAAATCCAAGAGTATTCTTTTTGATTGATAGGAGAGCAATACTCACCTCACTCAAAAGAAATTTGTGTTTTCGAAAAAATTTATCATACAAAAAAAAACAAAAGAAAATATTTCTTATAGAAGCATAAGGAGGACACAATAATTTAATTTGGATTGCACACAGATTTTGATAAAAGTCCGTTGGTATGTACTTCAACTTTTGTTTAAATATATTAAGTATGTATTGTATTACTTATAAATGCACCGTTATATACTT
>NW_016188649.1:0-4092 GCF_001687245.7 Rhagoletis zephyria
TTTTCTCTTTTTCTTTTTCCCGTTGCACCTTTTCCTCTTTCCTCTCTTTCTCGCTCTTTTCCCGTTTGCTCTATCTTTTTCTCTTTATTTAATCGTAATTTATTAGCAAATAGCATAATAAATGTTATTTGCTAATCAATAATTAATCGATAAAGCGAGCTACCACCACTAGCACCACCACCACCACTACTACTACTTTTATTTTACTATTTCTCAGAGTGAGAACGAGCTAGAGAACAAGAGGAGGGTGAGCAAGTGAGCGAGTGAGCGAGAAATCGAAAGCGAACTTTAAGCAGCAGCAGCAGCATTGAAACTGGTCACGGAATGCTCGAGCAGTCACTGCTGCTGCAGCTGATGGTGATTCCTTTTCCTTCTTTTCTTGGACCTTTTTCTCTAGAGCTGCTGGTGCATCTCATCACCTATAATTAGCGGCAGGCAGGCTGGCTGGCTGACCTAGCCGCCGATCAATCGCCCACAGACACACACACTCAAGTTTTCTTCCTTTCCTCTTTTTTTGTTATCCATCGTCAGTGAATGATAGTGGCACTGAAATGGAAGTAAAACTACTAACCTTCTCCTGTCCAGTGATTGCTGATGATGATGGTGGTGGTGGTGGTGGTGGTGGTTTGCCGGAGAGAAAAGTTGCTGTCTGTTTTTTCTTTCTTTTTTTCCGTTTTTTTTCCATTGGATATCTCCTTTTCATTTTCTAATTGACTGCTGCTGTCTGACCATCGTCACCACTGCCCAACTCAGCAAATTGGCCACCCAGTCTTTTTTNCTGATGATGATGGTGGTGGTGGTGGTGGTGGTTTGCCGGAGAGAAAAGTTGCTGTCTGTTTTTTTCTTTCTTTTTTCCAATTTTTTTCCATTGGATATCTCCTTTTCATTTTCTAATTGACTGCTGTGCCGTTGCTGTTGTCTGACCATCGTCACCACTGCCCAACTCAGCAAATTGTCCACCCAGTCTTTTTTTGGGAAAAGTCAACATTGAGACCACTTTTTTTGCCTTTTTATAAACTTGCGACTTCTTCTTCAGCAATACTTTTTTGCCAACTGTCCGTTTGACGTTGACAATTGATACATTTGGTCGGCGATTTTAGAGCACACTGTGAGAGCTAAGACGCTAATTGAGCTTCTAACTACTGTTTTAAAGTAGGCTCACGCTTCAAGCTGTGTGTTTGTAATTTTTATTTTTATTGCTATTATTATTTGCTAAATGTTCACAGCTCAGACATTAAAATTACAGACCACACAGTAGAAGCCCTGTTTTTTCTTTCAAGATGAGCTCACGCTTTTTCACTTTTTTCCTCAGTTTTTGTAGTTATCAAGTTTCTTAGCACTTTTTGTGTGTGTGTGTGTGTTTATTTCTAAAAAAGTCTGACAGCCAGTTTGACAGAAGCTCAATATTTTAGAGGGAAAAAATTCCCGGGCTCTTTATGAAAGAAAAAATTATTATGACTGCTTGTCCAGTCCTGTTAAAAAAATAAAAGAAGTGTATGTTTTGCCAGATCAGAGTTTTTAGCTTTTTACCATTATCAAGCCTGGATTTTTTTCTCGATGATTTGCAGAGAAGCCCAAAGCACTCTCTTTTTCTCTGTTCGTCTACCGATAATTGTGTGCCAAGAGAAAGTGCTGGTGGAAGTGAAGCCAACCGGTGATGATGATCGTCCTGCTCTTTTTTTGCTTGCTCGTTCTCTCTTTTTTTTCACCAATCGTTTCTCGTGCCTGCTGATTCTCACCACTTTCACTTTCCCTATTGCCTCCCTCTATTGCACCAGGAAATTGATGGACGCTTCGATAATNCTACCATCATCAAGCCTGGATTTTTTTCTCGATGATTTGCAGAGAAGCCCAAAGCACTCTCTTTTTCTTCTCTGTTCGTCTACCGATAATTGTGTGCCAAGAAAATGTGCTGGTGGAAGTGAAGCCAACCGGTGATGATGATCGTCCTGCTCTTTTTTTTTTGCTTGCTCGTTCTATCTCTTTTTTTTCACCAATCGTTTCTCGTACTGCTGATTCTCACCACTTTCACTTTCCTATTGCCTCCCTCTATTGCACCAGGAAATTGATGGACGCTTCGATAATGGTAATTTGTGCAAATGTGTGTGTGCGCTCACTACCCCAGCACCGAAAGAGAGGGAACTGGGAGAGGAATCGCCTGAAAAGTGTCTGCCTGATTGGCTTCATCATTAGCAGAGAGCAGCGTGGCAAAGCCAATTGCCAAGGCTGCTGCTGCTGTGTCCATGATCATCATCATCATCACTGATGATGGTGTGCTGGTGGTGGAAATTGGTGGACGACCTCGGTCCTTCTTCTGCCGTTGACTTTGCTCTCTTCTCCACCAGATTTGCACTTTGCTCTTTTGCCCTTTTTATGTACTGATTATTATTTCGACTACCGCTGTCACATTCACTAATCCGGCGGCAATTGAGAGGAGCTTAAGCCTTTGCTCTTTTTCTTTTCAGCAGTTGGTGTTGTTGTTGTTACACACTGCCGTGTTGAAACTTGATCCGAAATTAGGCAATCTGTCTGTTCGTCTGTCTGTCTGTCTGTCTCTCGATGGGGAAGATCACAGAGGAGCCTAATGCATAGAAAAAGAGAATAAAAAGTGTATATAAAAGCACTACTTGTGTTCCCAGTCCCCAGTCACAGTCACAGTCAGTGTTCTTTCCCGGGGGAAAGTACTACTACTACTACTCCTTCTGTCTATCTATTCATCGGCCATTGATGCGATCTCTCTGTGTTCGCCTGAATAGGCCGATTAAGTACGATTCGATGTTTAATAATAATGATGACATTAAAATTCATACGCCGACAGGAGAGAGAGAGAGAGAGAGAGAGAGAGAGAGAGAGAGAGAGCCGGGGAAAGGAGTGAGCTGTACTCTACTCGTTGCTGAGCCGAATTTGACTGGGCAAGTGAAACAGTTGGCAGAGTTCTGCCTGGTTTGACTATCAGGAAAAAGAAAAGGAAAAGGAAAGCCTGGTAAAAGGCTGGTGCGGTGATCAATCATCGATGATGTGGGGAGAAAGCACAAAGCAACAGAAAAAAATGCCATCAGTCAGTCAGTCAGTCAGAAAGGTTGGCTGGGTTTGAAGGAAGACCACTTTTTTTGCAGGGTTTGCCATTGACCTCACTGTCTCCAGAAGTAACTTTGCCCCCAGTGGTGAGTAGTGCATTGTGCCTCCTCTGCCGCTAATTAGCAAGTGGCAACTTTCAATTACGCACTGCTGGAACACACGCCGTGAAAACTCTGTTTTCCCATCAGCCGTACATTAGTTGGAGCACTACTTTCCTTTCTAGCTTTGTACGGTAAAGCGATTGACTATTTCTTTCTTGCTTCAACTAACGTTAAAGTGTAAAGTTGTGTGACACCGCTGGTGGTCGTCGTATGAGAAGAAGTAGAAGTAGAAGTAGACCACACACAGCTTGAAAACAACTCTTTCCAGCTGGAAAATTGCCCATACGCACTTTTTTAGTAGGAGAGACGTTAGATTTTCGTCTAATGATCGGTGGTGGCGGAGGCCAATGAATCGGTTTCTGTGTGTTTGTGTGCACACATTGCAACACAAGTGATGACCTTTTCGATGGCCGGTTTGTTGTAGTCTTTGCTGTTTCTGTGCGTGACGCAAGCTCACTGAGCGAAACTGAGACCACAAAGAAATGCTTGTTCACTTTCTTTTTTGTCAGTTGTCTGCTGCCTGTCTGATATTGGACACCAGCAAAATATGGCAACAGACAGGATCTCTTCCTGTCTGTGCATTCTTTTTTCCAGTGCTCGCCAATAATCACAGTTTTTTTTGTATTTAGAAGACTAGGCAGACTACTGACAGGCGCCATAGTTTAAACTGCTGATGCTGGCACACTCTTTTCTTTATCAACAGTAAGAAAAAAAAGATGAAAAGGCTCAACTTTATGAGCATTGGCATAGTTTGGGTAGTTGACTTTTTAGTGCAGTCCGTCTTTTGCACCGGCTGTTTTGGAGTGCACAACTGCCCTATTTCTAAGATGATGTGTTTTCATGATTGCTGGAACGTTTTAGCAATGACACACAAGAGTCACTTTGTGACGATGACTTAAGACTTAAATTAAAA
>NW_016188651.1:0-4092 GCF_001687245.7 Rhagoletis zephyria
AGGAGTTTAATGGTGCGAAATTATCAGATAGTAGACTATATTTAAAACATCATAAATATGTATATCCCCTGCAGTGAAAAATGATCAATTGTTAAAAAATAACCAAACTATAGTTAGCTTTTTGGCGGGATCTCAATAAATACTTCGCTTTTAATTAGCTATGATAAAACCAAAATAAAGTGAGTTGTAAAGCCGTGCAGACGGCAAGTCTGTATTTAAGAATCCTCGTACAAAAACTACTTTGGAAATGAAGCTCATTTTGATGTTATGTCAGACGGAGTTCCAATATAGGACCACCTAATGCAGAATATGTAAACAAATATGCAATGTAGAAATAAATTAATTAAACAAAAATGTAAAAATTTAAAAATTAATAAAATATTAATGACATGTTTTTTTATTGATATTTAATATCCAAAATTAGTTAGTGACACGTTAATTGACATGTAATGCAGATTTATCCAGGTCTGACTGTTTTACGGCCTTGGCCTACAAAAGTAATTAGCTATTTTCGAACAAAATACACAGTTAGGAGTTAGTACTAGTTTTCGCGTTAACAGACTAAAGTTAGGTAAAAGCTGACGTCACTCGTCGTTGAAATAGAAAAAGCCGTAGCTAACTAAATATACATGCATTTCATCAATATTACATAAAATAACATATTATTTAAAAAAAAAGAAAATATTGACGACATTGCATGGAATTTTTTGCATAATTTTTCAAATTAATCGTATTTTCAAATTCCTTTTAAAAAAAACCCTGATATCAGAGAGAAAAACTAAAAATGCAGCTTTGCTATATTTGGCCCATAGCTTTGCGAATATATTCATTTTTCGTGTGTAAAATTGGCACTCGCACTGTGTAGATAATAATAAGGCAGTTCGTCAGATAACTTATTCTTCTTCTTCTTTTTGGGCTCTGTAAGGACGTAACCGATTACAGCAAAACACGCCAACCGCTCCTCTTCTATGCCAACTGACGCCAATTGGAAAAGCCAAGTGAAGCCAAGTCCGTCTACACCTGGTCTTTCTATCGCAGTGGGAGTGGTTCTAAGTTTAATACTTTCATATATTTTAATTCGCTGCAATATGTCCATGTCATTGTAAATCTCACACAGCTCATCGTTCCATCGTCTGCGGTACTCGCCGTCACCAACGCGAAAAGGCCCCTAAGCCTTCCGCAAAATCTCCCTCTCGAATACTCCAAGAGTCGCCTCATCGGATGTTGTCATTGTCAATGCTTCTGCGGCATATACCAGCACGGGCATGATGAGTGACTTAGAGAGTGTGGCTTTCGTACGTCGGGAGAGGACTTTGCTTCTGAATTGAGTACTCAGTCCAAACTAGCACTTGTTAGCAAGCAAGTAAACGAAATTCTCTACTTTCTCGAAATTATAACTTTAAACAGTGACGTGGGTGCCAAGGTGCGTATGCTGTGACTCTTTGTGGTATGACAGGGGATACTTCGTTTTATCCTCGTTCACCACCAGACCCATTCGCTTTGCTTCTCTATCTAATCCCGAGAAGGCAGAACAGAGGTAGTTCTTGTTTTCGCCGATAATGTCGATATCGTCTGTATGCTCTTTCTACTACTATCTTCTCCAACATCATATTAAAGAAATCGCAGGAAAGGCAGTCACCTTGTGCCAAACCTCGTTTGGTATCAAACGGCTTGGACAGGTCCTTCCTAATTCCGACAGAGCCGATGGCTTTGCTCGACGTAATTTTACAAAGCCGCATTAGTTTCGCGGGATACCAAATTCAGGGAGTCGCGGCATAAAAACCTCTTCTGTTCATCCCGTTGAAAGCGGATTTGAAATCAAGAAATAGATGGCGTGTATCGGCCCCATTCTTGAGGGTATTTCCCAAGATCTGGCGTATTGTTAATACCTGGTCTATGGAGGATTTCAGTCTTTCACACAATACGCTTGATCAGACCTCGTAGCCTATGCTTCTTGTGGATTGGGCAGAGCACACTTAAATTCCAGTCGTCGGGCATGCGTTCATCTGACCATATTCTGCATAAGAGTTGATGATGCACCTTATCAGCTCCTCGCCGTCAGCTCCAGCAGCTGTTGTTGTTTTTCAGCCTCGTAATCNCTCGTAATCGCTATTCGTACCTCGTCATAGTCAGGCGGTGGAAGATCGACTCCATCGTCATCGTCTGCTTCACTACTTTCGGTGCTGTTGCCATTCACTAGGGTGGAAAAGTGTTCCCTCCATAATCTGAGTACGTTCTGAATATCGGTCTCTAAGGTCAGGAGTTCGCCCTGTACTTGAAACCTTCAGTAAGTCGCCTAAAGGTATAGACAGACGGCAGCGTTGATCCGGATCAACTCATTAATCCGGAATTTGCTTGGAAATTAACTGCAGTTGATCCGGATTAATTTTAAGAGTTAATTTCCAAACTTATCTCGGATCAAGGGAATTTTCGATGACAACACTGACCAAAGCTCAGAGAGCGTAGACTAAAAAGAATATACAAATCTAGCTTGGACATATACCTTTTCATGCAGTAATGCAGTTATCATACTAATTCAGTTAGGAATCCAATTTAAATTGATTAAGAACTTATTTGATTTTATTATTTATTTAATTTTTTTAATTTTATTTGATTTATAATTTAATTTTACTTTATTTTATTTTCGTTTGTCTTATTTTATTTCTCATTATTTATTTTATTAGTAGTTAATTTAAATGTTTAGTCAATAACAGCTAACTAAAAACAATATTTAAAAATATAAAGCTATAATTTAATGAATGAAAAAAAAATAAATGAATATTCTACTGGCCGTGCGATTCGAACCTACAACCTCGCGGCTTGATAATCCGCATTACTGCCGTCTGGCGAGGCACAATTTTGATCTGATCACTTGAGCCGTTAATCCAGATCAACGTTGCCGTGTGTCTATGCTTTAACTATCTGATAAAATATAGTCTACTAGCGTTTGTAAAATATTTCAGCCAAAATTGCATCTAATTTAACGTAGTTTTAAAGTACATAGTTAAAAGTGCTTTGCCTTAAAAACTGGTAGCTTAAATTGCGTGGCACATAAGTGCAAAGCCTCCTTTCAAACGGCAAAATTTTTTATGTATATCTTATTTTAAACTTATTTATCTTTCATTTTAATTATCACCCTCACAAATTTTTCATAATGACAATTTCATAAACAACGAAATTCTATTACGGTTTAATTAAAAACTTCAGCATAACATCTGCCGTTTCATACTCCTTTAAAAGCGCGAATTTCTTCTGCAAGATTAATTTCAAATATTCAATTCAATGTTAATCCTCCATGCAATACAACACAAAATCTCACTGACGAGCTGCCATAAATGTGCCAGACATCGTTAATACACGCTAGTAACGACCTCGAGACGGCCAAATGGCAAGCAGAGTTATGAATTTATTTATTTTAATGAAGTTTTATTACAGACATTCGTAATAAGTAATTAAAATTTCACGAAAATTTACGCACAATTTGCAAATCATAATTTCATATAGCAGTACTCTACACTTAGTATTTGTATATATATGTACATATGTATGTATATGTACGAATATGGGCAAATATCGGGAACCATGCGATTCAACGCTAAAAAAAAAACCTAAATTTTTAAACTGAACGCACACAAATAAATTAAACATCAAAAGTTTGAAATCAATTGAGGAAACATTAAATTCTTGCGTGATTCATTTTTATCAAATACTTAAAGAATTATAAGTAAGAAAGGATAATTTTTGAAAACTCAATGCTCGCGATACTTCTACTTCTGTATTTAAGAAGGTCAGGCACAATCTGTATATCAAATTTTATACAGATTTGTGAAGTGAAGTGAAGTTTTCCAGTTACAAACATTTGACTTGAGTGGGCGTGTCACGCTCAGTTTCCAAAAAAATGTACGAAAAACTAATTTTCGCTTCAGATCCATTGAAAATATCATTTTGGAGTAAATATTGAAAAATTCGTTAACCGCAGTGCCCAAAGATCTGAAACTGCTACATATACACATACAAATTCGTGGCCGTATTTTAGAAAAAACTGATTTTATGTATTTGGCATTTTCAACGAATTTTGTGAAGAATATTATC
>NW_016188652.1:0-4091 GCF_001687245.7 Rhagoletis zephyria
AAGAGCCGTACGCTCAATTTGGGAGTAACAGTAAGTAGGTGCTAGGAGCAATGGATATTTTCTGCCATGTTTTGTTAGATTGCTTTAGTGTTTGAATGATACAGAATTATAGGTGCTGATGGAAGCTAGAAGGACGAGCAGGCGGAAAAGCGGTTGAGCTGCATACTATTTCCAAGCAGAAGAATCTGAAGCACCAAAAACTTTTTGGGTGAGTAATGCGAGCAATGATTCCAGTGTTTGAAAGTTTATTTGCATGATGAACAAAACTTCTCACCATCTTTCGACTGAGAACAAACGTTGATGTCAAATAAGTTTTTAACTGATCCAATGAATGATTGGAATTATTTCTTTAAAATCTTAATATCAATGTAACTAATGGAAAACCTTTTTTTTTTGCAGCTTGCCGTAAAGTGCTGAAAGGGTCAACAAAGGACGGACGAAAAATGCTAACAATTTTAAATAGAAAATTTAAATTAATATGTTTAAATTTATTAAAACAATCACTTTTATTAACAGGCAGAGATGATCATTCTTTGTAACCAAGACTCGAATTAAATTTACTATGTGCAGACGATGTTTGTTTTCTATTTCCCAACTATTTCGCTCTTTCCATTATCATCTTCGTCTAAATAATCCTCGGCCTCGAGTAATCGCCGCTGCGCCGGTGAGAGCATACCTTCAGCTGCCGCATCTCGAGCCGCTTGCTCAGCATCTTCATCAATCCAATCTGACGCGCGATCATGCCGCTTTCGTTCAGGTGTATTCTTTGGTTCGCGTCTTTTAGCCAAAAATTTTTCAAAGCGTTCTGCCTTCTCCGCTGCTTCAGCGAGCTTTTGTTGTACACGTTCAAGCTTTCCGCCGCGCTCAGTCATTTCATTACCAGTCGTTCCAACCTTCTGGGCATGTTCGTCCCAAGCCTGCTGAGATTTACGCATTTTCGTCAACAGCTTAGACATAATATGGCGATGATCTAAGCCAAGCACATCGTGTCGCATTTCTGGAAAGTGCTCCTCTCCTGCTTCACTTTCAGCAGCTGTGTGCGCACTGGCATCTTGCAATGCGTTTTTGCCATAAAACTCCCGCTGCATCAAATTTGCAATTGCATTTTCTCGTTCACGCTCAACTCCCTCAACAGCATCAGTTATCTCTTCCGTGGCACCGAAATCGATGGAGCGTAATATATCTTCTACTTGGTTGATATTTGACAATCTTTTCTCGCGAGTAAACTGAACGCGTGGAACTTCACTCATAAGCATCAATTGCGAAAGTTCATGACGCAAGACACCGCTGCAGCGTTGCAATTCAGTTTCGAGTAGTGCATCGGATAGTGGCTCGCCCCTACCCAACCAATAAACGTTGATGGTTGCGAAATCTGGTGCGATTTTTACGCGCGTCACTTGCAAACCGCGTCCTAGAATAGCTTCAGAGGCTTCACCAGTTGCCAACAGATCAGTTATGTGTTTCATAAATAATTTATTTAGCACAACCATACGACGTGTAGTAGTTTTGCCACCGGCCGTTGATTTGTTGATATGAGCGTTATTGAACATCTCTGCGTTGCGCTGCCTGCTAGAGTTCGATGTATTGCTCTCATTGCTGGGATACCACCGTTTCTTGCTACCCGATACGCGATGGCCGATTAGCTTGCTCATTACCTTGCTCTGGAAAGTGATACTATCGGCCTTTGCAAAAGCTGCGGCACCTCCGCAAGTTGTCGAAATTGGGGCACATCCTCTTGAGCACCGTTCAATGTGGAGAAGTTGTTGATTGCAGCGATGCACATTTCGTAACATTGCTGAAGCAGCACAGCACAATTTGGAAGCAAAAATTAGTAATAACCGTATAATATATAAAATTTTTGCGTTCTTAGCAAATACACAAAGAGATTGCACTGAGCAGCTGTTTTCTGTTTATATTTGTCGTTTCTGACGTAAGCGTGTTTACGTCAATGAGGCCGCATTTACACGGATGCACTTCGTCTACGTCTGTGTTTGATATGCAGTGTTGCCAGAAATACCATATGTGAAATGCGCCTTGGCTTACGTGACGTTGAGTTGAGTTCCAGTGTTGCCAGAAAAATTTCTGTTAAAAATCTTCCAAGTGATGGTAGAATCTTCAAACAACCATAAAAAAGTTACTAAATCTGGAAAAAATCTTTTTTCTGTAGAAAGCATTGCATTGAAGCATTTTCAGCAGGAGCAGGGTTGCATTGAAAGATTCTTAAATAACACTCCTAGGATCGTTACGTAGCGTAAATGAAGTTGTTAATAAATTAATAAGCGTAACTAAAAAACATGCAATCAACTATTACATTTATATAATTGACATGGAATATGCACACAATTTTAAAAATAAAAAAAAATATTTTCATAATTCTAGTTTAGTTTTAATTCACTTCTATTAATGTACGCACAATTTCTGAGATACATACCAACACATAAACTGCTTCGACCCAGTTCGCTGTGATTCAAAACGGAAGCATAAACCAACTTTCAATACGCTCACAAATCCAAAAGTGTATTGACTCAAATTTGTTTTCAAATCGGTTTTTTATTTCTGTCATGGTTAGAAAACAGGTATAAACACATCACTCATTAAACGCGAAGTGAAAAAAGGCTGGTTATGTTTACACATCCCGTTTTAAATTAGAATTATTATTATAACCAAGTTGAATTCTTGTTCGCTTCCATTTCGGTCTACCACGCAATTTAATTATTTGAGAAATATCGAATAAAAAAAAAGTTGTTTACTTTTGAATACGGTTCTGCGAGTAGGCTATAACGACACAGGTATAAATGCTTACAAGAAATCTGACTTGAGTCAATTTAGCTTTTTGTTAATTCGGTTCTTGCGTAGGTATAAACAAAGTATGAAATTCTATCGTTTTATACTTTTGAAAAATTGGCATTTCTATTTGTTGTGCAATTCTGAAAGTAATAAGAAATTATTAATTTTCAAATATTGCAGTTGATTTTATTTTACATTCCTTTTACACTCTGCACAATATTTTTAAATAATAAAATATATTATAATTCTAAATTTTTTACAATACTTTCTTCATTGCCATTGAAATTATGCATAGTATGTACAAATTTTCTCGAAAATTCTTTGATCGCATCAATTTTTGAAATAATTTTCTTTGGCGATCGCTTCCCAATAGGAAATTTTTATGATTTTTATTGTTTATTAACTTTATTTGTTATACCATTATGTATTGAATAAACGTTTGTTTATTTAATTAGGTATATTGACGGTTTTAGGTCCAAGCTTTGCAATCGTTTCTGCTTTTTTCAAGCTTTCAGCCCTTTTTTCAGCCGTAAGCTTTATAAACTGAACAGAGCGCTGAGCGTATAAAAAGCTTGATGCAGAGTTTATTTCGCCAATTCCCAAAGGCCAATTTTGCACCAAATAAAAAATAATGCGCATTTAAGAAAAAAAAATGTTTTTATATGTCACCCTTATTACGAGTGTCGACTAGTAGTAGATAAACGACTGTTAGTTGATTATCGATTATCCGTGGTATTTTCAAAGTCGTTTTCTCGTTCAATAAGTGCGTGGGAATGGTTTATAGTCGCTCATCCTTCTACAAACAAATAGTTGTAGAAAAATGAGCGATAAAAAAACTATTCACAGTCACTTATTGAAAGAGAAATCGTAGTGCTCAATACCATGGAAAAGCGATACTCGAATAAGAGTCGTTTATCTACTATTAGTCGACACCCGCGATAGGGGTGTGTATTGAATTTATATTTTATCCTGATTATTTATTTCCTTTATTTTTATTTTTATTTTTATTTACACATTTTGTTTCAAAATTTTTCTGATTATGTGCTTTTACATTTTTAGTAAATTTTTATTTTATGGAAACTCATTGAAGCACTTAATTTCCCATTTAAGTTTTTCAATCAAATAAATGTAAGCGCGAATCACTATAATTTGTGGCCTTTTACTTATTTATTTTAATTATTTTTTTTTGTTTTTAACTATTTTTAAGTCGATAATTTTTCTTTCGATTATGTCTACATTTTCATACCTTTGAAATTGTAAAAACAAATTTCTGTTTATAAACACTAAATGCATATGTATATATG
>NW_016188653.1:0-4091 GCF_001687245.7 Rhagoletis zephyria
AATTAAAGGAGGAAATAAATATGACATTCTAAATATTGAACGAAATTGTAAAAATATTTGTTCCTTTTAGAACAGTAAAATTGAAAAGAAGAAAATTAAACTAAAAAAGAAAAACGGATATTAAAAAAAATAAGTTCCTAGAAATTAAATCAAATAAACGAAATACATTTTTTCTTTTAAAACAATAAAATATATAAGTAAAAAAAAATGGTAATTAAAGAAATCAAAAAAAAAATGTGAATGAAAAAAATAAAAATAAAAATTAATTAGAAAAGGCTCCGCTGCTAGAATAGCA
Source organism: Rhagoletis zephyria (assembly GCF_001687245.7). Classification (NCBI taxonomy): domain Eukaryota; kingdom Metazoa; phylum Arthropoda; class Insecta; order Diptera; family Tephritidae; genus Rhagoletis; species Rhagoletis zephyria. The sequence goes on from NW_016188653.1 coordinate 296, forward strand.
AGTCTTTCAAACAATCTTGCCATTTGTTTTTCATTTATCTTACGAAAGACTTTTTACTAACTTAGCCAGAATTGCCATGCAAAAATCAATCTTATCTTAATTTAAAATCAAACAATTTTATACTCTAATGAAGCCTTATCGTAAAAACAGACGAAGAAATTTACCACAAAAGCTTATCAAGCTAATCAAGTCATAATATTCGTCTACTTATGAATGAAATTTGCAATGTCATAAAAAACATAAACAAATTGCACACAGCTTCCATCATTAGTTACTAAAACCCGCTTTAATGTCGCTATTAAAAATTGTTTTTTTCTACAAACTTTCAATTTTCATCAAAATTATGCGTTTATATTATGTTAATCTCTTTAACATCGCAAATTGCCGCTTTGGCAAATTATAAGTTGTTGCCTTTCCCTAATTTTCCAACCGAAAGTACAACAAAACATAATGACTTAATTTTTTCTATACAATTTAATCGTTTTAAATTTTTATTTTTTTATTTTCATCTCTCGGAAAACGCGGTCAGAGGAGCATTTAGCGGTTATTTAAATTGTTTTGTTTGGTTTCGCACTGGTTTCGCACTTCTTTCTATGATGGGAAGTGTAATAATAAAAAAAGAAAAATTATTTTCTACAATTTGTCCATATGCTCTTGTTGGTCTTAAATTGCATGGGCGAAAAAACAACAAATTTCATTCGACAACGTCTTTTTGCATTGGAAGAGTATTGTTGGCGAAAAGCTTTGGTAAATCATGAGGTCTTCAACCAGTCCGATGAAACGCAGTGACATGTAAGAAATCACATTCTGTGATGGCGTTTCGAATACCCGAAATAAAGCGCGAGTTATTTTTCCCCACTGTACACACAGCATGTGGTGGATAAGGCCAAACGGCGTGTGACTAGAAGTCTGTAAAACCCCCAAAAATCCAGTGCGCCTCTTACTTTCACCAGCGATGAAGATCGGATGGCCATCGGCAAGGCAACAGACTCTAAAGCCATTGGTACCGACGGATTCCGCAAGACGCATGCTGATGGTGAAAAAAGCGTTCCGTTGGGAGTAGAATATCTCACCAAGATCCTCAACCAGTCGTATCTTATTATTTACAACACTTGAAAGTTTAGGAGAATGGTTCCACTACTAAAACCGTAAAAAACAGCTAACAAAGGGGAGACTTATAGGTGAAGATACTTTAGGCCATACAACTCCCGTACTTCAAGTACAACCTGAGTAGCTGGTATTAATATCTTAAAAGAACGAATTAAAGTAAAGTCAAACCTCTTATTTTAAACATACTCATATTCCTCTGCTCATTATCAAATGCAATTGTTAAATACTTACTTTTTACACAAATATTTAAAAATTATACCTATGGAGAAAAGGGCAGCACAATACATGCGCTGATGCAAAATAGAAGATGATTGATGACTTGGGAGATGACATACAAAATTACAATAACTATAAAAAATGTTGACGAAGTGTAATTAAAAAAAAAAAACAAGACAAAACCGCAGCACTGCTCAGCACTGGGCTGGGCATAACAAACGAGTATTATGCATTTGCTTTGAACGATACTTGCCCCTTGGGCTATCAAAAAGGGCTGTTGGCAAGTCGCTAGGAAAAAAGCGCTAATTTTTTGAGGTGTGTGAAAATTAAATTAACTTTAAACTGTGGCAGGAAAATTAATGACCAAAACAAGAGCGCTCCAACTGCAGTTGATCATAAGTAGATATATACCACTATTAGGAAACTACATTCACCGCCTTGGGCTGAAATCATTGTCTGTTTTGGGAAATATTTGAAAGGATTGCTCAAAAACGTATACGTATGTATGTGCGATTCCAGAAATTAATTGACTAACGGTTGTATTAACCAAACCAAATAAAGAGGCAGATGGGATGTCTCAACACATTTTAATTACATGTGCATAAGTATATTGTAGGTCAGCCTCGGGTTGTTCGAAGAAATTATTATTATTTTTTCTTTAAATACAGCTGAGTCCATTGTTAGCACTTCCACTACCAATAAACCGGATCTTTGTCATATTTACGAAATCTGAAGATGTCTTGGATGTTAGGATTTTAGAATATCCATTTACAAATCAGTTTCCTGTTCCATTTATAAATTAAGAATATCTCAAACGATATCGATAAGAGTAGTTGGTGTCATGTTTAGCGATACCTGGGAAAAACCCTTTGATTACATACATTTTAATGGCACATTCCTTTTCTCCACTTTCTGTTCCCCTGAGGAACATTGTTTTATCTACGGTACTGACGATGGAGTTTCATATTAAAATAAGTCTTCCTTATGAGAAGCTTTGAACAACGAGAGTTTTCGTGGGATTCCTTGGTATCGTGGGGAAGATGGCGGGATTCTGAAAAAGCTACATGCTTGGTTTAAGAATGTACCTTAGTTGAGAGCGACCGAACTAAAATAGTTGTAAGTTATCATAAATTCACAAATATCTATTCGTAAGTGATATTTGGATTCGAATTCTAAAAAACTCAGAAAATTCTTTAATAACTATTTATTGTTGCCTATTGCACGGTCCGAGGTTTGACCGAACTCCAGCAATGATTTGCGAGTTTCATTGAGCACGAACGCATCTACAATTTTATGGTGCTATATAGCACAATCTGTCGCTCCAGTACTTTTTATAATGAACGTGCCAGAAATTTTTTACAAATGAAAACTTGATTTTACTTGTAAGAAATACATTGTAGAAGTTAGGAATAATCAAGAGATTTTGTGTGTCTAGAGTGCCAACAGTAAAACCAGCTACCCAAAATCTATTTTATTATGCAAACATCGAGTAGAGTACATTTATTGCCTGAAAGCTTTTTCCCAAACGCATCATCAGCAAATACATTTACATTTATTGCATCATTTCTGTAAATTTACCACAAATTTTGTGTACCATAAGCAGCTGCTATGTGTAAACGTAATTGACTTCCACCCACATAAAAACTGTNTTTTTTTTTTATATGGGAGTTGAAGTCGGTTTTTTTTTTGCTAAAAAATACTAGTATTATGCAAACATCGAGTCGAGTACATTTATTGCCTGAAAGCTTTTTCCCAAACGCATCATCAGCAAATACACTTACATTTATTGCATCATTTCTGTAAATTTACCACAAATTTTGTGTACCATAAGCAGCTGCTATGTGTAAACGTAATTGACTAATTGACTTCCACCCACATAAAAACTGTTAACACCAAACATAAAATTCGCACATTTTATGATTTTCAATTTAATTACAAAAACTTGCCTACATGGGTCTAACTCAACGATGTTTCGTGTAGCAGCGGAGTACGGAATCGCATAAAATTTCCGAAAGCAACTTGTTTCACAAATTATGACCAACAAATGTTGTTTCCATTACATTAGATAGCTTCGAGAGTACAAAATTAAATATAAAAAAAAATAAATTGGTGCTCCTTCCGCAAGCGAATCTCATACATAAGAATTGGGTATGTTTTACTGACCAAAACACTTTAACTCGAATCAGAATCAGTCCTAATAAATTTATGGAATAAAAGCGGACCCATACTCCCTGGGTCACGAAAAACCACGTGCTGTACTAAAATGTGCTTAGGAATTCATATCCCAAACAAATACATGCAATTAGGAATCCAATTTTAATATCTTTTACCGAACTATTGTAGAGATATACAGGGAAATGGGAAGGCAGACAAGCCTGGAAGAGGGCAAGCCGCACACTTCCTTAAAGAAGCTGATACCAATGCTCTGAATGTAACATGAGAGATGATCAAGAGACATTCTCACTTTCAG
>NW_016188654.1:0-4091 GCF_001687245.7 Rhagoletis zephyria
AAGCCATCCGCTATCAAATTTTAACGCCATTGTGAATATAAAGCTCAAATATGCTTTCTCTTCGATACGCACCTAGATTTTTGTCCTTTAGCATTGCTTGAAGTACAGTAATTTTTCTGTAAAACCCACCACTTCATGCGGTTTTGCCTTCGATGTAAGGGTGTTGTAGTGTGTTAGGGATTAGTTTTCCAAGATCGAGTTTATATATAACATATCTGTTAGCCTTTTCGATGCTTAACGGTTTCGTGGTTCTTCCTACAATGCTTTGAATAGAACACTACTTTCACTCGTCTCCGTTTTTCATAGTTCATACTAGGGATGCGAATGCGAATGTTAGGAATGTAATTATAAAAGCTATAATCGAATTAAGTCATCGTTTTTATTACTTAAAAATTTTTTAAATTATTAGAACATTGAACGAGGGTTTCACCTATAAAGTGCACTGTGGTCTGGCGACTATCATTGGCTGGCCAAAAGTCGATTAATAACCAAATTGATGTGAAACTTAGTGTTTGGGGGTTTTTGAGCCCGCTGATTTCGAATATTATGTCAGATTTTCGAAATTCAAAATGGTGGATCCAATATGGCGACCGAATTTTATACTTCTTTCCCTTTCACCAAAAGCTTATACACAAGCGAGGTTTTCAAGATCGCTGATTTCGAATCTGATGTTGGGTTTTTGTAATTTAAAATGGCGGATCCAATATGGCGACCAAATTTGATAACTTTTTCCTGTTCCAGCATAAACTCATATAAATGGGGAGTATTCGAAGGCGCTGAAATTAGAATCTGATAGCAGATTCTTTAAATTCAAATTGGCGGATCTAATATGGCTACCAGATTTTATAATTTTTCTTTTTCACCAAAGACTTATATTATATAAGGGGGATTTGGACCCAATATGGCGTTATCGGAAAAAAGCTGTAGTTTAAAAAAATTAGTTTAGTTTTTGCTATATATTTTTTACAATCACATCTGCACATATAAGCTTATATTTGTATTTATTTTAAAGGACACTAGCACAACAAATATATTACTAATATTAGGCTAGATATAAAGTTGAAAATATAACGAAACGAACAAGTTTAAACAAAAAAATACAAGAATGCATTTTTCACCTACGTACCAGCATATCATTCTTGCTTTGTCCGTTATGTAGTTGTTATGTTCTTCGAATGCGCTCCGTCTAATAATATTTCGCAGCAAAATGTTTGAAACAACAGTTTTTTGCATCTTTGTTGACTGCTGCTTTTCAAACGCCAAAAGCCCATTATTCAAAAAAATGCAACATGATTCTCAGCCCACAAATTCCAAATTGAACATTTTTATTGCCCACAAAGCTTGGAGACCGCCAAATGTAACCAATTTTTACAACGCTTTTTTTATAGCTCTACTTCAAGTGAAATATTATTACCCAAATTAGAGTCCATTTTAAAAATGAGTTTTATTTTATTTAGCAAGCTACATATTTATATGTTAATTTTCTTTTTTGTTAATCACACAAATATTCATTTCCATTCACTTTCTTGAAGTATCTTTCTCACTCGAACTACGAAAGAAAGAAATTTTTAAACTTTTAGTAGCAATGTCAACTTTAACAGCTGATATCTCAATGGGAAAACTGTTTAAGATAATAATAATGAGTATGTACTTTTTTACTCTGGAGAATTACTCTAAAAAATTACTTTTGGCCAGCAAATACTAACTGCCACACCACAGTGCAGTGTTTTAAACTAGTAGTCAAAGTTCAAAAGGGGCATATCATATTTCAAAAGAAGGAATTTTATCAATTTTATTGTGGCTTATTAACATTTTTTTTTTAATTTTTTTTTTGAGCTTTGTACTACGATTTTTTTTTTTTTTTTATTAGGCGAAAATTGAAAAAGCCAACAAAGTCCAAGTCTGGTAAAATTGACAAATACATAGTTTAGGATGAGCCTGCCTGAAACTATACATACAATAAAGCAAAAGCAAAATTAATGTATAGAATTTACAATAACAACCACGCCGTCAAGTTTAAATAGCGGCAAATCAGCTGCACTTGATGTTAGTAGGTTGAATAAGGAAATGAATTTGCAACAAGAGCTTACGAGGTGTGAAAAGCTCAGTGGTTAGCGCTTCTGACTTTGCACATCGATGATGCGCGTTCGATCCCCGCTGACGTCTAGAAAAAAGAAGTCTGATGAGGAGATGTGGTGTTCTCCGAAATAGCTGCTATAACTTCTATCGCTTAGACTTTGTTGCTTTTTCAATTTTTCCTAACAAACAATCGTGGTACAAAGCTCGATAAAATTATTAAAATAAAAAAGTAACTTTAGTTTAGTTTTCCACCAGTCGAGAGGATTTTCACCGAGATAAACTCGTTTTTCTTTAAGATAGGCCTTCATTTGAACTTTAGTTTCACATTTTTTAATATCTCCAGATTCTATATCCGAGCCTTGGCTTTCACTTCAGGAATCTAAAATTATTTCTAGGTTGCTTATAAGACTTTTAGCAGTACTTGTTGAAGGCCCATCAATTTTTTTGATATACTACTTAACCGTTCAGCGCCTGAAGCTAAAAGCCGGTTATTGTCCACAGCCTGGTTAGATATACTTAGAGCCATTTCAACAATATTAGAGGGGACTCTCTGCGAATCATTCGCAACATCCCTGGTTCATACTAACACACGGTCTGTAGAGAGTTTAAAGCAATGTGGCTATGCGCTGGCTTACTTGCCTTTAAGGCCATTGTACCGATATTTACAATCGCTGAAGTGAATAAATTACTAACGTGCTTTCTTTGAGGATTCTTGGTGCTCCTACATAGTTAGCACTTACTAAGAATAAATACTAATGCTACTACCAGCCATCAGTCAACCAATTCAATATTTTGCATTGCAGATCCTTTTCGAATACTAAAAATTGAGACCGCTGTTGATGTATGATTTCCTTAAGCTTGGCTATCCCAGATACTGGTCAACTCCAATGAAGGTTAGGCTTAGTATGGAGAGCCTATCTAGGCCCAGAATATTGTTTCATGCTATAGCCTGCCTTGTTACTGTAAAAAAAATTTTTATTTATGTAGGTTAATCAGCCAGGTGTTGTGCTAAATAAGATCGTTTCATAGATAACTTCTAATTGGGCTTCAGGATTCATTCAAAGGATTCAAATTCTTTAATTAAAAGTGTACATATGTAAACCCATTATGCTGTGTATCTTGAAATTATTCGAATAGAAAAACCTAATGAATATTTCTTGTAGCTAATATTTAAAGTAAATTATACTTACAAAGCATTTAAGGTAAACAACAAAGCTTTTAGCTGTTGCTCATACGCAACGGACTGTCCACACGCGAGTAAGCAAATACTTAAGCTGATGCCAGATAAAACTTTGTAGCTTTGCGTGACATTTATAACTTTGCCAGCAAAGCGCCAGACGCAAAAGGTATGCCACAATGAACGCCAAGAAAACAATGTTGTACCGCTTTTTTACTCATCAAAGTTGCTGTGGATTTTAATTATTTTGATTTAAAATTATCAGCAATGTAATTAAGTTTTATGTTTCTGCATGAAAACCCGAATTTGGACGAAACAAAATAAATATTAAACCGGCTGATTGTCAAAGCGCGCAAAAAGATGGGAGTTGACCATCTTTTCGCTTCGCGCTGCCGCTTCAACGATTTATGTGGCATGCTTTGTGCATTTTCATACAATTCATCTTATCTGTCAAAGCGAATCTGTCACGTAAAGCGAAGCAAAAGTTTTATGTGGCATCAGCTTTAAAGTAAAAAGCTTCGTACAACACTGAAGTACTATTTATGATGAAAAGTAAGTGTTAATTGTAGAATTAAATTTCATCGACACAACAATAAGTGCCGCAAAGCAACAACAACAATGACAATAACGCACACATTTCTCTACTCAAAAGGAAAATTTTCCACCAACACTCAACCAAAAAGTAACACCGAAAAAAAAGCAAGTTTATGGTAATTATTTGCTTCATAAATTTGTGTGAATGGCTTTTTAAGAGCAATGCTCGAGCAAGCAGTAATACCAACAACCACAACAAAACCTGAAAGTAACTGGCCAGAGTATCTATGTACATATTTAC
>NW_016188655.1:0-4091 GCF_001687245.7 Rhagoletis zephyria
TTTTAATTGGGAAACTTATATGAACCTGAAGAATCTTTTAACTCAAAAATTTTTTTCCGATAATTTTCTGGATGTAATGAAGAATCAATATGAAAATTCTTATGATCGAACAATTCGTGTTCTCTGCCTCGTTATCGAGATTTTGCAAGTTCAAAATAAGTTGAAAATAGCACGTATGGAATTCAAAAAAAAATTATCGATAACATTTTGAATATTTGGCAGCAAACGCAGATGTGCTTAAGAGCGAAAAACACCACACAAGCGGCTTGACAAACCAAGCAAAATATCCCGTTGCTTAAAGCTATTTATGTTGTGTATGGGGATGTTTGAAGGTTTGTCAAGCCATTTGCGGGAAATGCGAACAAAAATCCAAATTTTTTGATTTTCTGGCCGCCATGTTAAAGTTTGATCAAACCGCTTACATTGTGTATGGTAAAATCGCCTCATTCGCAACGGAATTTTCACCGAATGAGGACGCAAGAGAAAAAAATCGAAGAAAACCATACCCTTTTAGATTGTGAACCGGAAGAAAACAAGAATTCTTCGCTTGAACGAGTCATGTTTGCATGGTGTATGGTGTAATGTTTGAAAAGCCGTATTTGTGGTGTATTTCACTCTTTATAAAACTTTGGAAAGCTTTTTGCTCAAAAATTTGCAGAGGAATTTAACAATTATGTTGTGTAAAACATGGTTGCATTTGTTGTATGCAAATATATCGATAAAAAATTCTTCAAAATAAGAATCCTCACAAAGTGGTCGCACTGATATGATGGTTATATTAGATGCACTCTTTGTCCATTATGGGTATTTTTATTGAAAGTCTTCTGAAAAGAAACAAAGTTTTCCGATCGAAAAATGTAGATTTTTAAGAATTATATACCATTTCTACGAAAAAGTATTTTAGCCCACATAAAATACATAGTCTTGGATGCAGTTCTAAATATTACTTTTTTAAACTAGAAAACAGGGGTATTTTTTTATTCTGGAAAAATCTAAAGGTGAGAGCTTAACATTTTAAACTCTTTTGGACCACCCTAATGTACATATGTACACTTCTGGTGTTCTAGACATTCATTCTATCCAAAGAGCTCACACCGACTGGCATCACTACGACAAGCGTCGCCAAGCCATAATTGAGTAGTGTAGTTCCATCTTCCAATCTTTCATATCGCTGCTCTAGAGGTAGGTAGTTACTGCCGCGGACTCAGAAACAACTGGTATGACGGACGCAACATATAATTTCACCCTGCAGCCCAAAGACCATACGATGTCAGTAGAATAGGGGAAAATAGGTATATTTCCACGAGACAGAAAAGTTAGACAGCTTAAAAAGTTCCGGCAAAGACGTCGATAGAATCCGATGATCAGAGCTGACAGAAATTTTTGGGCCGACCAGCTAAATTGGCAAAAAAACGGCTAAATATTTAACTAAAATTCACATGTTTTATCTAAATCAGCCGTGCCCAGCGCAGGGCACTTGCCTATTGAATTCTGCCAGCGCAGGGCACTTGCTTATGGAGTTCTGCCGGCGTTGGGCATGCCTGATCTAAATAAATCACAAGTAGAAAGACCAGTAAATTCATTAAATAAATCAAAGAAAGAGAGACTGGTAAATTCAATACAAATTATTTTTGTTTAACAAGGGAAACTGTCGTTTATACATAGCTAAGCTTTAAATCAGAAGTCATGTTCGTGTTACTTGAATACAAAAAAAGATCAATTACAAACTTATGGCATTTTCTTTCTGTTGAAAAAAGTTGCCTTCTTGAAACATTTGCACTAGGTTACTGAAAAATTGCTATATTAGTAGAAAGTATTGCACTTTTGTCGGAGGGCAATATTTTGAGAAATGAACACCTAAAGTGTGAAAGGGATGAGGAGAAAGGACAACATTATTTTGAGAAAAGAAAACGCCACTCATTTATAACGAAAAAGCCGGTCGCTTATTAAGTTTTTAAGTTTTAAGAACTCTCACACCCCGGGTGCATTTCTCATAGATATATGTATATTTCTTTTGATTCTTGTAGAAAACTTCACAAAATATGACTAAGGACTTTTCCAATTAATTATATTCCATTTTACTTGCAGAGCAATACGATCAACTAGGTGGCACCACACAGATCTCCGACGAAGGCGTTGCGCCAGTCGCTTCGGTAATTGGATCGCTGGACCACAACCAGGGCAACGCAGGCGGTAACATTGGCAGCAGTTTTGATATCTCAAGCAGCAGCGCTGGCGGCAGCAACAGTGGCGGGGCTGGCAAATATCTGCCACCAATTGTATAACTGTAATTTAAGTTAATTAAAATTTTCATCGAGTTTAAATTAATCGACTGAACGCCATTTTAAATGCATTATAGAAGAGAAATTTGTTGAAAGGCAGATACAAACAGAGAAGAAAGCAATGGCTAGATAAAATAGGTATCTGTGCGCTCAAAAGTAAAATTACAATCACTTCGATTTGCTTATATATTTTCAATTGTGTGATCAATTTATGCGCTTCTTTAATTTTGTAATTCACCTAAATGGATTTTTTACATTACTCTCTGTTTTCTCTGTTAATTAATTTTGTTATTTTTTTAACTATCTTAAAATTATGCTGAAATACTCCATCATAATTTATGCATTGTTTGTCACCGTTTTGTTAGTGCTTAAACATATTGTTTATTTATTTTTGTTTATGTTTGGTTGAGTATTGATAAATTTATTTTTAAATTGTTTGTTGTTATGCAAATGCTCGCCACTCTGCTGCTACAACGAAAATTGATCAGCCGCTGCTAGTCGAACTTCACGGCGCAAGCATCAATTGCCGACTTAATTGTACATAGCTACATATACAAGCGCATATATGTATATGTATATACCTACTTAGTTGTAAGTTTTTATAATTTTTGTAAATTTAGTAGAAAATGCGCCACCGTGCTTGAATAAAATATTTTTGTAAACGAAAGTGCAGCAAGTTTTTTCACTTCACTGCTCAAAAATTTTATGAGCCATAATTAGTGGTCATCAAAATGTCTGCGCAACGAAATTAACACAAAGATAAGCGGGTGAGTTTGGAAACATTAAACATGAAAATGTCGAAATATTAAACAATTTAGAAATTTTCATAACAATAAAATCCAGCGTGGATACAAAAAAGCGGCACAACATCAATAGTAACGAAAGATAAGTAATAAAAGAAAAGCGAAAAATGTGGCAACTTTACAATGGGCTAGTTTATAGCTAACCTATAATTACCCAGCAGTGAAACTAGTCCGTAACTAACTACTTTTGAAGAGCGTTTGCCGCAAAACAGTGAGAACTGATTTCCTCTGCAACTAAATTGTAACTAATTACTTTTGGACATAAAATATAAATAAAAATTTTTATTTTTTTTCATATTTTATTTTCCATCTATATTATTTATTTAACATTAGATATTGGCTTATTTGTTTATATGCTCTTTTGTAGTTGGTCCCATATTTTAATTCCATCAGACATAACAGTAAAATGATAATATAAAATTTCAAGCTTTATTATATAAGTCCTGATATCGAGAAAGCATCTGCGAAGTGCACAAAAAAGTGTATTCAAAGTAATTTTTATATGAGTATATTTACATAGAAGAAGCGTGTTTAAAGAAACCAAACTGCCGGCATCGCCTGCATGACTCCTGCACGACTCTACAACTCACTTTAAGTTAGTTTGGTCACAGCTAATTAAAATTTAGATATTTATCGAAATCTCACAAAAAGCTAACTACAAGTTGGTTATTTGTTATCGATTGATAATTTTTTTCTGCAGGGTACCTACGCAAATGTATGTATTTATGTATGTTTGAATAAGCGTTGGGAGTGAAATGTCCAGCGAAAACTTTTTATTTTTTGGAAAGCTCTTATTTTTCTATCAATGGAGTAATGAATTACAAGTCGCCTCCAGACAAATTATCTTTACATTTAATACAATGGCAAGCAATTTGTCATTTCTTCGATCACCTCCAATGACATGCACATATTAAAGTGACGCATTGTGTAAACGAGAAAGTAAACGGTTACTCTCGGGAAGTGCTTCCCCAATCGATCTTCGGCGCTTACAGAATGCGTTACTTTA
>NW_016188656.1:0-4091 GCF_001687245.7 Rhagoletis zephyria
TAGGCAGGGTTATTATCCGACTGCCTAAATAGGGAAAAGGGTAACCTTTGAAATACCTCAGTTTTTATTCGAGTTATCGTGTGCGTGGACGGACGGACAGAGAGACTTGGCTTAATCAATGTCGCTTTCCATTCCGAGCATATTGGTATTTACGTATACATATGTCCATATCCATCTCGATTCCTTTAGGTTGTTACAAACAACCGTTATGTAAACAAAGTTAATACAACCTTTATACACGTGCGCTCTGCGAAATAAATACAAAAACTAATTTTTCCGATCATGAACTGCTTGATTTCCACATAAAAACAATTTAGGTACAAATGTATCCGGGTATGCAACCTGATAGGTGTCAACTTTGAGGGCTTGTAGCTCCTCTAGAACTTGCCAAAACACGAAAAATTGGCTGCTTTTCCTATATCCGCAATTTTATTTCGACAAATTGATTAGTTTAAAAGATACAGCGGATACAACGGAACAGATCGTGAGTGTGCGTGATTTACAAAACCATCAACGTGAGCGTGCGTGGACGTAAGCCAAAATCACTCATGCGCACATCTCTAGTTCGTACATACCCGTGCTGTCGATTTTTTGCAGGCGCTTAATTCCTTATTCTAGTAAAATCCAAATAAAGAACCTTGGCTAATAGAGATCCCACCTCGGCAGGCAATGGCATGCCTCTGAGTGTATTTTTGTCCTGAAAAAGCTCTCACATATGTTTGTATAACAACCTGGAATCTGTGGCGCTTATAGCATGCAGAAGGTTAAAGAAGCTGTATAGCCGGGCCTTGTTTATAAGTTCAGCTGTGTATTACCGTAATAAATACCTTCTATTATTTTGCAAACTATAACATTTAAGATTTTACCAAATCCTGCGTCAGATGCCCTTTCTTTTAAATGCATCAAGAAAATGTCAGTATCCAAACAATCCGATGAAAATGGCATAATTGCTCAAATTTACTTTCCCGTCTACATTGCGGTGCAATTCTTCTGCACTCTTTGCTGTCATTTTTAGCTTTAGCATTTTTTCGCACAGAGTTCTGCAAATATTTTCGCTCCATAGACACAAATGCCTAAACGTGCGTAGAATTCTGTATTGGAAGTCATTGCGGTTGCACTTATCCCTTTTAGTTTGGCTTCGTTTGGTGGTCAGCCAACTTGCAATGACCTACATATTACATACATACATACATATACATATGCGTACAGGATAGCTGAGTGCAAATTTTCCTTATAGTTATATAAATAAAATAGTACCCTGAAATGCCAGCTTAGTAGGGTCGAGCCCCCCCTACATTTCATTCTGGCTACGCCGATGGCTGAGTGAGTATTTGCTCTTTGGGCCCCATCTGGTTTTGGTAAGCTTAGTGTTATTTGCTTTTTAGTTGATACCGCATTGTGACCATTGCAGCAAAAATGTAAACATACTTATGAATATGAGTAATGTGTGTATGTATGTATATACGAATATGCATTCCGCTGGAAGCAAGAGTTTTTCAGAAAAAATACATACACATACTACAAATTCTTACCGTAATTCACAATCCGTTTAAATGTTGGTGTCATCCGTTTCAATTTTTTTTGTTTTGATGGCTATGACGTTCTACAGGCCATAGTTTCTGTTAAATCTGGTGCGGTAGGATTTGATGGAAATCATGCAAGTCTCCCTGAAATCATATTACACACGATTCTGCCACACTTGACTTACTTACTAAGTAAACTCTATTAACTAAGACAGCATGTGCCAAGGTAATCCCTGCTCACAAAGATAAGGAGAATATAGGCTTATATGTAGCTATCTTAATTTTTAGTCGATAATCGTTTACCGTATTTTGTACATTTGAATGTGTAAAAATACAGACTTTTAACTGACCGTCAGTCTAGGTTCAGGTCAAAGAGAAGCACTAGCATGGCACTCTTGGATGACGAAAATAATATCGTCTCTTAACTATACTTGATTAATCAAAGGAATTGGTAAATTTACTTTACCTTGGCGTAAGAGCTCACGCTGTGAGTATTGGTAGCAAAAAATCTGATTTCTTACCCGTACTTTAAAGAAGTCACACAAAGCTCTATCCAACGTCCTTTGTTATTTGTTTTATATATAAATGACTAACCGAACGCTGATGATTTCTATTTGAATATCTTCTGTCCTCTTGATCCTAGTAGTGTTTGTATTAAGAACGCAAATTCTGACTTGACTTTAGTTAGGGAGTGCGCTGCTAATATTGACTTGTGTCGTTCATAGAAAATCCAATGGTGTAGTCTAGATAATATTAATATATATTATTTAAATCAGTCATGAAATATGTTCACACGGACAAAGATATTGTCGTAAGATTTTTAGCACAGTAGGTTAAGGGGCATACCAATGTGACGGGTGGGATATCTTAACTAATTTTTGCTCAAATTTTAAATTACTTATCTTTAAAAAATTATTTTACAAGTTTACATGAACACTGACATCCGGTAAATTTTAGAGGTAATGACTTTTAATTACCAATAAATTAGCGAGATTTAACAAAACAAAGTGGAAGTATTCACTGTGCCAACAGTGTAGAAACTAATGGAATGTAATTAGTTGGTACAAAATTGTTCCATTTTATAAATAGTTGAGGTAGTTTTGACTCTCATCGCTCGTATTCACCAAAAGCTTAACTCCAGTTAAGGGCTCAGTTAAGTTCCAAAGAATTTAACATGGGATTTTGGGCAATGTTTCTTTCTTCTTCCTTTTTGGTGCTGCAACCGCCGATTTTGGCCGAACTCTACAAAGCACGCTAGTTGTTTCTCTACTATATCCATGTCATCGTCTTCAGTACCCGACATGGCCAGTGCGTAAACGCCCTTAAATGTTTCGCAAAATCTCTATCTCGAATACACTAAGAGCCAGAGATATCAGATGTTGTCCATGTTGATCATGATTCTGCCCTTTATAGAGAGCTGTTTTCTTATATAAAGAGAGAATTTTACTGCTGAATTGCCTACTCAGTCCAAACTAGTGCTGCCTATGGACCAAATGCTGAGATGCACAGTACTTCAAGCTCTTGTGTGGTAGGGTATCTACGAGCATATTTTTCAGCAGATGTTCCTCTCAAGCTGGAGTCTTTTCTCCTCTCCTAGGGGTCTTGGCAGTAAACCAACTGCCCTGAAACATACATGCCCTGTAACATATGCTGCCACCTTATAATATTTAGCAGTAAATGGAAATTTTTCCAGAAACACTATCCGTTATCATGCAGCCAAAGCTTAAAAGGGTGGAGAAGTGGGCAAACGTAAACGTCCTAGTAGTAAGCCTAAGCAAAGCGGAGCTTTTACTATTTAGCCGAAGGTACAATGTTCCAAGATTAAAGATACTTACTGATATTAAACTTAGGATTAATGAATCTCCGAAATACTTTTACCCTGTACTCATAAAGGTGCATTTGGGCGTGAAATTGGCATATCTCGCAGTATAGGGCACTGGCTATATAATATCTTGGTCAAGCACAGTATGTGGGGTTTATTTTCCAGGCCGTCAGACGGAGGCTCTAATCGCAGCGGGCCCAAATGAGGTCCTAAGTATGCTGGTGTGTCTACCGACAGCCACTTCAACCTCACCTAAGTTCACGCCAAGTATTTCAGGATATACATATTGTATTGGTTGTGCAATTAATATTCTTAAAGTGGCGTCATTACTGTCCACAATACACTTCTAATGAGCTCATTCGTGAAAAGCTGAGAAGTGCCAGTTAATTGAATAGACTACCTTGGCAATCAATAGCCTCATGCCGAATATAGTAATCTTAGTAGTGAGCTATTTACATACCGTTTCTTTAATATAGAAAGGCGGCCCTATCTCACATCGTGGTTGAAAGGCAAAAAAACCGTAACTAACTAAACATTTTTATTGCATAAAACGATGTGGGGACTTATACTTAATTCTGTGATATCCATTACAATCAATCGACTTTTCGACTTTTTAGTTAGTAACGTCTTTGAGTATTTCAGCGACCATATTAGATAGGGCGTTTCTAACCGTTAAGGTAACGCTAAGTATGTATGGTTCTATTAAATATAAATATTCAAAAACTGGACCAAATGTATGCAATCTA
>NW_016188658.1:0-4090 GCF_001687245.7 Rhagoletis zephyria
TCAGTTCGAAACCGAACGCCCCGTTGCACCATTCGGAGTCATCTAACACGTTTACTCGCACGCTTTAACTTAAAAGGGAAGTGACTTTGACCAAAAAATTTAAATGGCTCTAAAAGTTTCCGCTAGAAAAATAATTAGGTCAGTTGGAGTAATTAATTTTAAATTTTGTACAACTTCGCTAATAACATATTTTGATGTGAAATATTATCTGAAAAATCCTATGCAAATCGGTGCATCGATGTTTGCCCTTCGATGTCAAAAAAAAAAAAACAATTTAGAAAATTACCTTTATTTCAGCACCATACTAATACCAAATGATCTAAAGCCTAATGCATTGCAAATATTTGAAAATCGGACATTTATTTTTCAGCAGGACTCTGTCCCGGCAAATAAAGAAAGAATTGAGCAAAATTGTTGAAGAGAACATATTCCATTTATCATCTCAGTGAAGGAATGTCCTTAATCTTCTCCATACTTAAACTCACAGGATTGCAGCATTTGAGAATTTATGCCTAGGGAGCCTTTTTGGAATACGAAAATCGGTTGATACTTGATAAAATTTTAAAATTAACCGGAAGAACAGGAGCGCCTTTTTTCGTGTGAGACATTCTAATGAACACACATTTACACAAATTTCCTCGCCTTTTATATGCGCAGATAAAAAAAAACACCACCAAAAAAAGTAGGATAAAAATCGTGGCTATCAATCCAGCGAGTCGGTGACGCACTTAAAGTGATCGATGATTCGTATTTCCATGTACTGTATAGCAAAACACTCAAGCTTTTGGTCATGTGTCCGAGCACAAAAGGACACTTTCACTGTACTCGCTTTGGGGCAAGTCTATCCAATGATTGAGTGTCATTTGCCCTCAAAACAAACAGACAAACCTGCAATCACCTTTATATGTACATATGTATGTATGTATGTATGTATGTATATGCTGAAGTACTTCGGCACTAAACAAGTGTCCTTTAGAGCTTCTTCAGCGCATATGTAGTTATGCAAAAGCACTTACATACTCGTATGTATGTATGTATGCAGAAGTACATTTGCATATACATACATATCTATGGATGTATTTGTACACGTTCTAAGCCCAGTAGTGACCCTGTAGGGAAACCGCGGACTAGTGAATCAAATTTCTAGTTCCGTACTAGGTCTTTATCGCCAAAAAGGAACTAGTCCGATAGGAACTAAATCCCCACCAGTCGAAAATCGGTGAAAAGTGGTACTTTTAAAAGACAAATTTTTTCAGTTTTTTTGACTAGAAATCTATATCTAAAGTGACGAATTTAGAAATGGTTCAGAACTATAGAAAAAGGGATGCAGAACGAACTAGATGTTATTTGTCGAATTTAGAATCAGTTCGGAACTATCGAATAAGGGATGCAGCGGGGGCCTTGTTTACTTTACATAGGTATGTGTTCGGCGGCTTTTTCGTTCAAATACGCTTCTATTCTGTGCTTCGCAGATGCTTTTTCATAGCTTGGTAATACAAAACTAAAATTTGTGTTAACATTTCAACATCTTGGGACAGTCTGGAATCTAAGAAATAACAGCGAGCACCTCTGCAAACTCAGTTACAGCTAAAGGTATGTAAACGTACATTTCTTACAATCATTCAAACAAATTTAATTTCAAATTGAAAACACATTTCTTCCAAAATAACTTAAAATCGCACACACGGAAGAACCAAAAAGATTGAAAAATCATGATACTTTTTTCTTTCGTCAGTCGAATTTAGGACTAGTTTGGAACTATCGAAAAAGGGATGCAGCGGGGGGCAATTGACGCTTCCTAGGACATCGCCATGTTAAATTCGCCAGTTGCTTGCATGCAAAAGAGATTTATCGCGAACCAGTACTGGGTCTAAATGTACTAGAAGCGCACCAGTTCAGAACTAGAGATTTTCCCCACAGGGGATGTGCTTAACCTGCTGTTTTCAATGTACTCGAAGAGAACTGGGTATCGGAGGGCTGGATCGGTGTACGCGGTGGTACAAGTAATTGATTTTGCTGCCCAATGAGTGCTTGTGCTAAAGAACACCGATACGCTTAGCAAGATACTTTGGTAAACAAACATATCTCAGTAGATATGTATGTACATAGGTGTGTTTGTGCACTTGACGTACGATAGCAGCAGCGCAACTTGTTTAGAAAGTCGGGCAAGTCGCCAATGTTTTGTTAGTAATTTGCCTTCACTAAACACTTTGTATGTACGTTGTAGTTTGTTGCAGGCTTTTGTTATCTCTCTGAGTTACAACAGCAGCTACAGCCATAGCTTTTGTCTCACTGAAGCCAGCAAAAGAATAAAATACAATTACAAGTACTATTGAGTCTCAAGGAGTGACTTGGTGCTTGGTCCGTTTGATTGATCTCATAGTGAATATAGGCAAACAAAGCGCCTTGTACCCCCCATACACACCTACATACATATGTAAATATAATACATATATGTACATACATACATGGAAGGAGCAAACAAGAGTTGCAAAATATGCTACTTTCACTTTCATCTGAGGTCTTCTATAAATTGTTTCGTGTAGGCTCAATTTTGTTTCATACATAAATATGCCCCCTTAATGTATGTACACGAAAGTAGTGAAAAAAATAATAGAATGTCACTGGCTTCTTCACCATTATCTCCGGAATGTCACTAGCTAGTGTTTATCAACCCCATTCTTCATTCTTCAATTAAAATGTGTCAGTCAAATGTATGTAAAGGGGCACTTATGCATCATCACACGTCCAAGGCATAGTGGAAGGCTTTAGCAAAAACTTGATTAGTTAGTACAAATCAGTAGCTTAGATTAGGTTAGGATAAGTTAGGTTAGAAAAAAAAAGTATACGAATGACTCATACCTGCACTTGGAAGCAGGTTTGCCCATTGTGAATTCCCTCTTTAAGTACCAGGAGGTGGCGCATCGTTCTAATCGCGATCAATCTATACTGTCAAACTAGGCCAACCTCCTTTGCTTTCGTGTCTAAGCTGGAATATACCACGCTTACGAGCTTGCCGACTATGCCGCAGCTGCGTTTCTGATTTGAAGCGCGAACTACGTTTTTCAAAATCGCCGAATCGCCCTACCTGGAATGTCGACAGCAACATCTTCCCTTCTTGTGGATCAGGCGAAGCACATTGCGATTCCATTCTGATACGTGGACCTCGGCAGTTCTTCGCCGACGGCTTTGAAAAGCTTAGCTGATATTTCGTCGACTAAATGAAATTTATTGTTTCTAAGCCGCATTAACTATTGCTGTTCTCACCTCATTATGGTAAAGTGGAGGACCATGAGCTTCATCCCTAATACATTGGTCTAGTTGCATCTTAGTGAATAGTGCTACCTCATTTGATTTAATGATCACGGTGACTTCTGCATAGCAAAGAGAAAACCCAGAAAAGAGAAATCACGATATGGACCCAGAAACTCTTCTAGAACCACCATGTAGATTTTTGAAACGAAACCACTAGATCTAGATAAAAAAGGGGTTCAATTATGCTGGATAAACGCTGAAGTTAACAGGCCGACCAAAACCTTCGTTCCAGAAATCTTAGCTCAGACAACCAACAAACTCCTTAACCTCAGTCGACCAGACATTAAAATAGACATCTGTAAAACTGTATGTAGCAAAATTTTAACCAATTCAGGCTGATTGGTAAAGAACATGAAACGGTTGGGCACATAATGTGGCACTGTAAAGCTCTTAGTAGCCCAGACTTCGTGTCCTGCGATCACCGTATCTGGATATACATGATGTCAATGGCGGCTTTCCAAGAAACATTAAGACGTGCACCATCAGAGACCAGTTAACTTTTTTTGTTGTAACAGCATACAAATTCTCCAACGAGATGGATTTACTGTCCTTAGCCTGATATTATTCCGGGTCGTCCGGGGTTACGTAGATCAGACTGTCATGGAAACGAAGACCTATTGCCCAGTACAAGCCGGTTGTAATAGATCAACTATGGCCGAAGTGATTAGATCATTTGTCGCGTGCGGCTTGGTATTATTTGCACAAACGGAGAGACCTACAGTTAACGCCAACTCTCTACGGTGGATGTGTTTTTATGAGAAGCTTTTAATCTTCT
>NW_016188659.1:0-4090 GCF_001687245.7 Rhagoletis zephyria
AAAAAAATTAACTCGATTTTCGGAATCACCGAGCAGTTCTACATGGGAATTAGATAGTGGCGTCTGGAGAATAAAAACCAAACTAGAATTTGTGATCCTGTGTATTTAATCCTGGAAATGTAATTTATAATCTTATAACACACTTTCTAATAATCTTAATACGCACTTTCTTCAAAGTTTTATTGATTCAACGTTTACGTTATCTTATAACTTTAACTGAATACATAAAATTTTAAAAAATAGGTCGCAACACGCTACAAATATAATATATTTTCGGCAGTTAACTTTCTTAAACCTCTTTAGTTTGGTACCCGTATTGTAATATTTTATTATATCAATTTAATAATTGAATCAAATTTTTCAAACACGGGCGGATTTGGCTTCTGTTGATCTAATAAAGATCCCCATATACATTTTTGTTTAATATCCATTATAATCGGCCTGTTACAATTTTATTATAAGTACCCATAGATACACAGCGTTCTGGGAAAATACATCTTGACGGCGCATATGAGTTCACCATTTGTGGCTGCCGGTTCTTCATCTCCCCTAACTTCTGTTATTCTCACATATGTGCATTGCCATTGCTGTTGTTTTCATTTGTGTCATTGAACTTTTACGATAAATGCACATTTGACACGTTTTTGAAAAGTTTTTCTCAGCCAGTTTTTCGCAATTTGTCATTTGCGTTAAGCCTTGCAGATTTTCGGCTTCTTCTCTTCGCAGGTTCCCTCAGCAATCAATAACTTTCAAAGGTTTTTCTTCATTCCCATTGTGATTTCGATATTTATCTTGATTTCTAGTTTTCGTTTTTAATATACCGGTATTTGTTTATGCAAATAAAACATTATTATTTTGTGTTCGTTTTTTTTTCGAGTTACTTAAGTTTATTTTGCGTAAATGTCACGTTCCGCTGTGATTATTTAACGTGCGAATGCTAACTTAGTGGTGGTGCTGTCGTTTGAGCGAAGGGAGCTCCGTGTAAATACATACATATGTATATGTATGCGTTGTGCTGTGCATCTTTTCCGTCGCAAGGTAGAGTGTTGTAGTTTGTACCTCAGGGCATTGAAATTTCATGTATTTGTAGTTACATATGTATGTACTCAGCTTTGTGTCCTCAGGAAATTAATTAACTAATTTTTTGTGATGGATTTGTTGGAGTTTTATCGCGTTTTGCCAAACAGCGAACTAAACCGCTCAGCCGCTCATTGCTTTGCCTCGGCCTTAATAGCCCAGTTATGCATACTTAGCTTTGCATGAGAGTTGTCACATAAGAATCTGTTAAATGGGCTTTGCGTATACCCAACGCATAGCACTTAATATGTAGAATTCTGCTGGGTTTGAATTTTTACGTAAAATTAGTATAGCAGTGCAAGTATGCATAACTGGGCTATTAAGGCTCTGTTATGCATAGTTGGCATTGCATGCACTTGTGTCCAATGTGTTGTCCTAAGCCATTTTAGGATATCACGGGGTTCAAAAAACTTACAGACGTGCTCAAGGTTCTCTTATCGATCGCAGCCTACGTATCTAGTATTGTGACAGGACACTTACTCATTGCCATTGCACTCTGGCCCCAAAACATTTTTCTTTTGGCATAAACTCAATTTTTTCCTCTAAAGTTTTCAACAAAAGCATGAGTTTTCTAATAGTCCATACTCTAAACTTCCTTCCTTAATCCAGGAGTCAAAAGTATGCCAGATTTGCTATCACTTCTAACCAAATAAGCATTATGGCGAACGTTCGAAAATTACCTTCGATTCATGATATATTGGAAATACTCTCGAAATGCGTTCGAAAAAAAAATTAGAACCATAGAAACAAGATAAAAAGTGAAACCGTGCTCATTCTCGAAGGGTATAAGACAATAACTCTCTCTCATAAAAATTTCAGTTCGATAATGGTCTGGATTCCGAATTCATAACGAAGGGAAAATACATTCGATAACGAAGGTTCCGTTTTGCTGGAGAATGGCCTAGTTCTCGAATCGTATACTAACCTATTCCACATTAATTATCGAAGGTGAGACTTGAAAAAAAGATTTGTTTTCCAATCATTTTTGAATTGTTAGCCCAGCCCAATGTTTATTATGAAGTTTATGTTTACTTATCTGTGTATTGTAAATTTTTAAGTAGTGAGAAATTAATATGTTTATGAGTAGGTAGTAGAGCATATCCAGCTTGAATAATAAAGAGCAAGGTAAATATTCGTTTTCAAATAAAAATATTGTTCTCCATAGAAGTTTGAAAGTCTTTTACAGGTTAAAAAGGCACTTCTAAGAAAAGAGTTTCAAAGAAGATTTATATATTTTTGTCCGCATAATCGTAATTTGCGTTAAAAATATGTATATCGTATTAAAAATAAAGGACTTCCAGCAAGTTACACCCACTTCCGATATAAACCGGAAGTCGGTTATACAACCAAAAGATAAAGCACATCCGCGACTTGGTAATTCATATTTTTGCGTTTTCTAACTACAAACCTTTTCCTGCTTTTTAGAAGGGGTGTTCTAGGACACTATAAATATGTATGTACACATATACTTATATATGAAATCAATTGCATGCTCTTGAAGAAAATTTCGGTCTACGAACCGTATTTTTATACTTAATATTGAGATATGTTTATGTATATGAAATCAAGCCCATACTCACGGCGAAATATGGGGCTATTTGAAAAGGAGGCGTGGGGCCTACAAACCTACCGACCTTTAGCTATCTTTGAATGTATATATAATTCTTCTGTAGATGTGTTTGTGAGTGAAATCCTCCTCCTCCTAAATGGTTGTCCGGATTTTAATGAAATTTTGTGTGTGTGTGTTTGAATGGGTTTGTGGATTGCTTAGTTTCACAATTTAACCCGTCAGTTGGGGTGGTAGTTGAGTTGTTACTAAAAATCTTATTTATAATCCGATTTGGCTAATATTTATAATATGTACTGGTAACCGTAAGAGCAATAAAGTGCTGCAAAAAAGTGCTACCAGATGGCCCTGGAGTGAATGTTAGATTAAATCGACCTGTTGCACCATTGAGTAAATCGAACTCTCCTGGGTTACGATTGGCCCAATGGATGTAATTTTCCAGTATTATTGTGCGTTCAAACTTTTAAGGTATTTCGTGTGAAATAAGTGTATGTAAATTTATGGCATTTCTGTAGAACAATGATACGCTCCCATTTCAAAATTGCCACCAACTATACTATAAAGCTTCTAGAACAGATTCACTATATAACGGGATCAGTATTGCCGCCAGGGAGAGAAGAGGAAAAAGTTCTTCAGTTTGAGTTTTGACCTCCGGCTGAACCACTGTGCACTGATAGATTTTCGAATTTTTCTAACGGCCGTATTCATCGTTTTAAAAACCTCGTCGTCCCTTATATTCTTCAAGATGTTCGCATTTGTCGGAGCCTTTGATTACAATAGCGTCTGGCTTGGCAGGTTTTTATTTTTCTGTACCGATTTGATACCGCCATTTTTGGTCTCGGCAGCTTTACCAATTCGCGTACGTAGATATCTACATATGTATGTATATGTGTACAAAATAACATTTCGTTAAAAGATAATTTCCAAACATAATGCTGGAAGCCATCTATTTTCGGAAAGTATGCGGATGTGATTTTTCCACGTATGACCATCCCATATCCTTCGCTTACCATATATTTATCCACTTAAAAGATACTCCAATGCCTAAACATTCCAAGTTGCTGCGATAAAACCCACGTATCCCCAGAGTCATTATCAGAATCAATAATTTTTTATCTAATACCATGCATCGAACTAGTCGAACATATTATTCCCAACAAGGAGCAAATCACATACTGTATGCCCATTTCCGCACACATACATATGAGTAACAAACACCTTTCCTAAGCCAGAATGCAAGAGAATAATTTTGGCGCTTCGGATAAGTAGGAAGCAGATGAAAAGTAGCAAGTATTTGGTGTTAGTGTTACGTTCGATCGTTATCACTAAATCAGGGGTTAATAGAGCTGTATCGCTGCGAAGCGGAAGACGCGACGCGCAGATTCGGCAGCAACGCAATTTCGGAAAGGTGAAGATTATACACTTGCACGCGCCACGCGATACACG
>NW_016188660.1:0-4090 GCF_001687245.7 Rhagoletis zephyria
AAAACTTGTAAAAAAATCTGGACATCTATAGACGAAAAAAGTCACGCGATTTTGACCTAAATTCCAAAAATTTACCAAAAAATTATACATAGGTATGTAGCTTTACAGATCAATATATCTTAAATAAATGTTTTAGGGAAAAAAATTAAATAAACAATTTTATGTAAAAGGAAACCGGGAATATTTCTTTCATATAAGCTTTTTATATACAAGTGTCTATTTTTCGAATATTTAGTGGTCAAAGTAAAATTTTTCAAAATTGATTTATTCTAACGGCCAAAATAAATACATCAAAAATAATATAATATATCCATTTAGGAAACTATATCTCGCGAATGACAGCATTGTGTCAAAGCAGCTAATTTCAGCCACCTAGCCGCCAATGTATCAATGATCTGTAGTCGTAGCTGTCTCTTCAGCTCAGTTTTCGTCATTGGTGCTTAATTCCTCAACCTAATAGGCAGCATCAAGCCTTTTCTTGTAGGAACCAAACAGTTAATGGATCAAAAAAAAACTAGCTTCTCCGATATAATATTTGTGATTTTTTTCTTAACAAAAAACCATCAACCAAATTCCATGTACATATAGAAGGCCAAGAGTTAGTCTTCTATGATTTTCTTAATGCATATCTACTAATAAATACATATGTATGTATGTTGTACTTTTAAGCTCTCGCAGATATTTAGTTAACCTTTTAAAGTACTCTCCTACAGCCATGCAGAACTACTACATACTACATACATACACATGTACATACAGTACGAACTTAGTTACTTATGCGAGAACAACATTGTTGCTGTTGTTGACTCGTGTTGCATTGGCGTGCATGAATGTATGCATGTTCCAGTTTTCCCCATTCCCCCATTGGGGCAACTATCAATTGACACGCTCTTTTTCTATCACATGTCCGCCATGATTTTTCGCTAACTTTGGGATGTCGACGAAAATGCTAGCAAAATGCTTACATACACACGTAAATACTTATTTCCAATATATACAAATATACATCCATACATGTGTATTTTGCGTTTTGCATTTTGGTATTTTGTGCAAATGGTTATATTTGGCTATTGAATGCAAAGTATTGGCGCTAAATATTTACAAAATATTTGAATTCAATGATTTTTATTTATTTGCAATATATTGTCGGTTTTTAGCTTTATACAACTTTTTAAACGTACATGTACATACATACATACACACATACAATATGTACATGTATGTATGCATCCACCCGTTGAGTGTACAAATACAAATAATTTTTCATTCGTTGGCTTAAAAATATTTTTCGTATGAAATCTAAAACACATATTTACACGTAAATATTTGTATTTCACTTTTGCACATGCCACACACGATTTGCGGCAGAAATGTGGAGTAAAATTTTGATTTTAAATGGTCATTCATTTTGATGAGCATTTATTGTTTTTATCAATCTAGAAATTAAATTATAAAGAAATGCATTTATATTTATTGTTAAGTTTTTAGTAAATATATGTACATACATACATACGTATTTTATTTATTTTGTAATGGCAAGAAATCAAATCTGATTTCGGGAAAATATATATACATATACTTACACAATTTTTTTTTGTGTTCTCCCTTCGTTCCAGGGATGTGGAGAAAGCCTCTAGATAATGTTGGCACTACCAGTCCGCAGGGCTTGGCTAACATTAAAAGCTAAAGAAAAGAAAATGTTTTTTTCTAATAGCGAGAACTGAGTTTTTCCTTGAACTCAGAAAACTTCGGTGAAAAGCCTTCGATTACAGAATATATTACCAAAGAAAACTCTTCTCTTGCTCCGTCGGGGTTTTCATTTAAGTCCAAATTGGAATTTAAACTTTTTAATTTTGGGAAACATTTGTAATTTTTTGAAACCATTAGCCAGTTCGAAAGATGCTGCATACTGTCGTATCGTTGTAAGTCGTAAACTTTAAACGGCTAAAACAATATCTAAGGGATTCGCAAGCTACCATAAAAGTCATATTATGAAATTTCAAACCGTTAAAAAATAGTTGGTTGTGGTTTCAAGTCTCCTAAACATTTATTTAGCCGTTAAAAACTTTACAACATACGACAATACGAAAATTACGACACCTTGTGAACCACCTAAATATCTTTACCAAAAACTTTGAAAATCGCGACTGGGATCTATCGTAATAATAACAGTTTTATTAATGCCTTGAAATTTTACGGTCAAAGTCAATAATTCGCACACCGTCTTCAAAAGATGCACAACTCAAAATTTGCATTTTTGAGATTATGCGCTAAAAATGTACGCAGAGCTTTTATTTTTCTTTCAGCAACAGCTGGAGCAAATTTTTGTTATAATTTGTTAAAAAAAAAAAACCTAAGGTAAAGTCGCCTCTGCCATATGATTATCATGTGCTAAGAAATAGTTTTTCGCATTTTCAGACAAACGTATTATTTTGAGTTGTGACTCTTTTGAAGACGGTGTACGAATTGCTGGCACATATAAGCAAAAGCTAGTGTTGGGCTGTATCGATACCAAAAGTACTCAGAACTCGATTCTCAAAAGGATCGACAGCTCCCAATTTTTAAAAGAATCGATACTGAGTACTCCAAAGAACTCAGTACTCACAAAAGAACTCGAAAGTACTCCGTACTCAAAAAAGTAACTCGAAAGTACTCAGAACTTAAAATAACACGAAAGTACTCAGTATTCAAAAATACTCCGTTCCAATAATTGCTTTGATACGTGTACTCAGTATCGTCTCAAAGTACTCAGTATTAAGTGTCGAAGAGACTTAAAAAGTACTGAATTATATTTACGTTTAACGGGATTCAGAAATGATTATACTCAATTTGCAGTTTCAATAATTTTGAAGTAGAATACTTGTACCCAGTACAGTTAGCCATTCATTTGACATAGTTTGGGATTCATACATTAATTTAGATAAAATACTGCCAACATGAGTATATTTAAAGAAAATACTCAGTACTCTGAAAAAGAACCGATCCCTAAAAGTATCGATACCAGAGAACTCGATTCTCAAAAGTACTCGATACATCCCAACACTAGTAATAACCATAAACTTCGCAAGCCATGTATAAGCCTCAAACCTTCCTTTATTTAATGCCTACGAAGATATGGGGTTCACTATTTTTGTGACTAAGCCACATACCACGGAGGCGAAACCAGGCTTTTGACACAAAGGTTGTTGATGAGTGATGCAATGAGGAACTCAAGAATCGAATGTCTTTTGTGGATATTGTTGATTACTGTCTGAATTTTTGGCACTACTGAGCTATATTGTTGGGTGTAACCAGGTTTCGCTTTGGTGTCCAATTTAAATGAAAAAAGAAACTCTTTCGATTAGGTAGTATTATTATTAGTACCAGGTTGGCCGATCTTTGCCCGGAGTGCATATACTTTTTAAAGTTTTCAAGATTTGGATAGCTTTAAAAAAATATTTTGGAAATAAAAAAAATAGGATTTCGTAAACTATAAAGTAAATGAACATTTTGTCTACCCAGTTATTCATGGTCCTCTTTATGTGTGCTTTGGTGAGCCCACAAAAGGATTCCGGACTACAAAAAACTGCGGCAGCTCCTTGTTTCGCTAAGCAGTCAGCCTCCTCATCTGTCTTCTGACTGTTTTCTGACAGTCCTAGTTCCGTACCCACCATCCTGTAAATGAGCCGTAAGTGAGATGAGTCCAACCAGGCACATGTCTATTCAGAAAGCCTTTGTGGCTTAACAAAAATCTTCCTCATTTACGAGTAAAGAAAAAAATATGTATGTACATATGTACATAGTTATTGGAAGTTGTCATTCAAGTATTTTTCTTTTTTTTGCATTTAACGGATTTCACTGAAATTGTATAAATGTACAATGCCAATGCGTGTAGTTTACGATATTTACATCGCACGCACAAAATGCTAAAAATTTGAAATTTGCCGTGCAAAATAAACGTAAATTTGGTACCGCGACACAATTTCAACCAAAATTTTCATATTTTTCCTGACAACGAATTTGCAATTATCGCACCAATTTATCGTGTATTTCCCGAAAATTCAACTGTAAACGTTTACATGTTGATTTACATATAAAAAAAATTGTATGT
>NW_016188661.1:0-4090 GCF_001687245.7 Rhagoletis zephyria
TGACTCCATTTGACGTGGGACAAGACGCGTTAAACACCACTCGCACCTTGGTTGTTATGCTGTCCGGCTTCACGACGGCGTGATGTGGTAAGTAGTATGGCCTGTGTGCTGGTTGTTGCGCTGTTTTCCTCACGGGAAACATATGGTTGAGCTCGATATACTCCTTCAGAACCCGGTCGTATTCCGTTTTCAACTCCGATTTCCTGATATAACCGGCCTCGCTGCGCAAGAATTGCCGTGCTGCTCCAGTCCTTGAAAGGCCGAGGTTAATTTCGTCTGGGAATTCCCGACGAAAACGTAGAGCCACCACATACCGTCCTTGCTCATTCCTCGTGGTCGTCTTCGCGTACAACTCCTCACAAAACGCATATTCGGGGGTAATTTTCCTTTTGGTGGAAACTTCTTCTAACTCCCAAAACCGAGTTAGCTGGGGCGTTGGAGTTTCTGCGCCGTAAGACACAGAAGTAGTGAAACTCCTCGTGGTCGTTGGTGGTACTGGTGAAGGGGGTTAGCGTAAACAGGCACTTTTATTTTTCTATTTGACACATTTTGGCACTTTTTTATCCCCAATATGGCACCTCATAACTAAGGATAGTTGCCAGCTCTGATTCGAAGATTTCTGCTCTGTTTTGAGGNATATTTCTCGTATTCCAGCTGTGCGCAGGTGTTTAGTTTTTCGCATCGAGTTTTTACATATTCGTAATTTAATTTTTTTTTAATAAAATCAATTGGTGGTAGTTCATGATTATGTATGCATATGCATAATTTCGTTTTTTTCTCGTATGTGTTATTTCGGTTTTGAGTCGAAATTGTGCATATATGCACTATTTCGGTTTCTGTTATATGCATTATTTCGGTTTTCAACCGAAACTGTGCATATATGCATTACTTCGTTTTTCTCATATGCATTATTTCCGATTTGAACCGAAACTGGCATGTATGCACTATTTCGGTTTTCGTCATATGCACTATTTCGGTTTTTAAGCGAAAGTGTGCATATGCATAATTTCGGGTTTTTCTCGTATGCATTATTTCGGTTTACAACCGAAACTGTGCATGTATGCATTACTTCGTTTTTCTCATATGCATTATTTCCGATTTGAACCGAAACTGGCATGTATGCACTATTTCGGTTTTCGTCATATGCACTATTTCGGTTTTTAAGCGAAAGTGTGCATATGCATAATTTCGGGTTTTTCTCGTATGCATTATTTCGGTTTACAACCGAAACTGTGCATGTATGCATTACTTCGTTTTTCTCATATGCATTATTTCAGTTTTCAAACGAAAGTGTGCATATATGCATTATTTCAGTTTTTTCGTATGCATTATTTCGGTTTTTTTCATATGCATTATTTCGTATGCACAGTTTCCATATGCACAATTTCAGGGTGCCACTGAAACATTTCGAAAGAGATTTGTTTCTCCTCTGATGTTGCGCATTTCGTTGATAGACATTTGATCTTGGACGTTTTTTGGTAGCCCAAATTATAATGCAGGATCTCCAATATATCATGATGATATTTTATTATTTAAAATTTTGAAGTATTTATTGCTCAATAGAAAAATGTATGATTGTAGTTTGAAGACTTTTATTTTAATCCCTGCAAGAAATGCGACTAATCCGGGATGACTCCGGGAGCAATCGCAAAGGAGCATGCGACTAATACCACTTTTGATCTCTTTATATGGAATGAACTGATCGCTTTTGTTCGAGCATGTCCTATGAAGAGACTAATTGTTCACCTTTATACCCGAAAGGGTATAAAAAGCGACTAGTCACTTTTAAAAAATAAAAATAAAAATTTGCGCCAGCTGAGATTCGAACCGGGGTTCTCAGTTTTGTTAAGCGAATACTCTCTCTATGTGCCAGCGCCGCACATGAAATTTCATTAACAAAGTGCGTACATATCATTAAATCGTTAATAGTACCCGTTAGAGATGAGTCGGGGACTAATTGATCTCCAATTATACCCGTGAGGGATGAATCGAGACTAAATGATCCACAATAGTACCCGTATGAGACTAGTTGCGACTAATTTATGCCCAATTGTACCTGATTGAGAGTAATCTCGGAATACTCTATTACCCAGCAAAAAATCGGTAATCGCTTTTAGTGGTAACGTGTTCTAGAAGGCATAGCGTTGTAATGCCTTCGAATTTTTTCGCTTATTTTAGGCATTGCCGGTAATGCAAAGTAGAATGTCCAACAATATTTTATTTATTTCGCTTCTTTGTTTGATTTCGGGGAATGCAAAGCAGAATGTCCTATAATATTTCTTTTTTAATTCGTTTCTTTGCTTCATTTCCGGAAATGCAAAGTAGAATGTCCTCCAATATTTTATTTGTTTCGCTTCTTTGCTTCATTTCAGGGAATGCAAAGTAGAATGTCCTACAATATTTTTTTTTATTTCGCTTCTTTGCTTCATTTCGGAGAATGCAAAGTAGAATGCTGCATCGTAGTCAGCTGAAAAATAGAATGAATATCCAAAAATTCTTTTTCTACCGTTACTTTATGTGGAAATTTGTCTCGCATAAAAATCAGGTTTTGCTTTGTTCAATTTGCAGCGAAGTTGAAGTCAGTCAATGAAGTGAAGTACAAGAGAGAGGAAGTACAATTTTAAGCTTAATTAAATATGCATGTATGTACATACCGATTTTTAAGAAAATCTAAATACCTAAATAAATACATATGTATGTATAAAAGCTGATTTATAAAAATTTTAATTAATTTTAATCGTTTAAGACATTTTCTGATTTCAATTCGCTTCTCTGGATTCTGTTTATCCATGCGTTCTCCCTTCGTTTGAAGGTAATGCTGCGGGTAAGGGCTTACCTCCAATGACATGCCCATGTTAAAATACGGTCTTCTTGAAGCGAAGGGGTAAGCGATTCCCATCGCCTAGCTCGTTTCCACTTTCGTTTCTGTGGTAATCGTGTTTTTTGCTGGGTAGTCGCACAATTTTTTGCAGGGATGATTTTCAAAACTTTTCATTTAGAAATTCCAATTAAATCTAAGAAAAACGGAATAAATAAAAATTGTACAGGTATAAAAGAACAAAGTATTTATACCCTACAACCATCCCCTTCCACCATTCATTATCAAAGGGGAGGCAAGATATTCGTTTTTCAATTATTTAAACATTTTTACCCGAAGCCATTATTGAAATGACCGCTACAATTTCCTCTAGGTTGTGTAAAAACTCCATAACTGTGTCAATTACGAGTAGCTCACTGGAACAAAATATGAATTAATTATTAGTATGCGAGTATACATATCGTCGCCCGTCTGCCATAAACATGAATGTGTAAAAATTAAAATTTTGGGAAATCAAGTTTGAAAGTTTTTTTTGCGAGACTTAGCTCTACAATTGCAAAATATTTACTTTCCGTATAGGCATGGTATTCTGGGTTTTGGTATAACATAGAAAATCCAAAGATTAATCAAGTCAACCCAATAACTCTAAACTGATAAATTTGCACATTCACGCTTCTGGTATAAGGGTGACGATATGTGAATTAAAAGCTTTAAAGGCGTGTTTCTAAGGTTTTCGGTTTTTTGAGTTATGACAATACTGTAAATGAGCTTTATGAGCATAAAGCTCATTTATGAGCATAAAGCTCATTTTCATAACATACATATTGGATATTGAAGTTATTATTCGAACGTTCGCCACAATATTTATTGCGTAATTAAACAAAAATTACTTAAAGAAGTTCCTAACTCGTCGACACTTTTCGAAATTCGCAATATTTACTCAGTACTTGTGAAAAAGTATCGAGTTCTCAATACTACTCAGTACTCATGAAAAGTATCGATATTCTGTACTCGGTAATTGTATCGTTCTATCACTAGGCATGCCTTTGAACCAGTTTTAAATGATGTGCAATATGATTGTAACATTCTCCACAAACAGTTATTATTACNGGTAATTGTATCGTTCTATCACTAGGCATGCCTTTGAACCAGTTTTAAATGATGTGCAATATGATTGTAACATTCTCCACAAACAGTTATTATTACAATTTAGCAAGGTTCGGCTATTTTTTACAACGCTTTTATCAACTTGCAATGTTGTGCGTCCAGAAA
>NW_016188662.1:0-4090 GCF_001687245.7 Rhagoletis zephyria
CTTGGTAACCTTTTAATTTATTCAGCAATTCAGCTATGAAGTTTTGTTGCATATTTCACGGGGCAATCTTTTGTTACCTGCTCCTGAGATGGTAACAAAATTTACCGGTTACAAGAGTATGGAGACTACGAAAAGNAATTTACCGGTTACAAGAGTATGGAGACTACGAAAAGCGTTTAAAAATTGACAGTAACTTTACTAACCGGTAACAAAATTTTTGTTACCAACGCAGAATAGGCCTGTTAGTGTGGGCAACAATGATGTTTTTCAAATAAGGCAGATCGGAATATGCGCTCTCTGGGAAGTCAATACCTGTAATTATTGTGCCATGTACGAACTGTATAAATTAATAAAACTTTGATTGCGTTTTCCCACAAAATTGAAATTTTGAAATATTTACATACTTCGTTATCTTATATATAAATAGGCAATCATGTTTTCTTTACACCCCTTTTACGGCTAAACTATACCTCTAAGGTATAAACAATTATATATCATTAGAAAGGTATTTTGATGCTGATGTGCAGGCAATTTTTCAAATTTCAAATTAGTTTAACATAAAGCTAAAAAAATCAGTTCAAAAGTGACACCAATACTAATGCCGTACATATGCATGCTTGAGGTGGTAATGCCTCCTAAATGTATGCTTTAATATTGATACTGAATTACAGAACATGCTAAGCAGCAATTTGGAATAAGATGTATGTATGTACATGAATAATGTGACCAACGGTACTTTTTTTGAGCCGCTGTACTTCGTACTTCGAAGTACTGTCAAACATACTCCATTATCTAGGTTTGTATTTTAGAAGTAGGAGAAAGGGGAAGAATGGTATCGCCTTTTGCGAAAACGGTAGTAGAAGGGTACTAAAAAAGTGCGCAAAGTAAACAATTAGAAGTAAAATGTGTTTTATTAATTATATGTGAATTTGCAATATATTTGGTGTTTTAATGGAAATACTAACAAATACGTAAAATAATAGATTTTTAATTTAAGTTATTCGTCATTTCCTGTAAAAAGTCTAGAATACCCACCGTTCAGCTTTGCAAAAACGAAAAATGCAGATCAATAGAACTTTTTACGCTCATTTCAACCATGCGAAAATTATTTAGCGCAAGTAAAATATAAAGACGTTTTAGGCCCACTTGCCTAACATCCAGAGTTAAACATATAAATAGAGACTTAAATAGCTCAGAGTTAAGTAACCCGAAAGATTAGGCGGACATACTTATGTTTTAAAAAATATTTTTTAAATCTCAATTTATTTTTTCTTGTTACTTGGGCTAAATATTTAACGATTTAACTATAATTTTACTCCTAATCATTGAATGTGCAAGCCAATTTATCAATTTCACTGGTAAACTTCGAGTTAAGTAGATAACCTTCTGTTCTGCAAGTGGGCCTTAGAAGGTTAACGTACAATTTTTTTATTGTTTTAAATGTTAATATCTTATGAACCACATAACCGATTAAGAAACTAATAACGTCGCCATAAAGATAATCAATTTATCTTTCATCTTATATACATTATTGAAATTGGTTCTTTTATATATTTAAACCAAAACCACTAAAAAAACGAACAAATGTTATGTTTTCATGAAATAACTTTTTTTGAAAAAACACTGCATGATTAATGGTAAAGAAATTTATATTATTTAGAAAGTATACGTTATTATCTTTAATGCGGTATACATATTTTATCATGATCTACTTTTGGGTTTTAAGAATTAAGTGATAATAAAGGTAGGTTTGGCACAGCTTATTAAAAGTTAGTTATTAATCGAACTCCCGCAAAAAAGCTACCTAGAAGTTGCTTATTTCAATCAATTGATATTTTTTATTCTACTGGGTACTTAAAAAATAAATTCTAAATTTCTAACAATGCTCAGAAAGAAATATTATTTTGAGTCGTTACATAAAATATTTTCTTTTTAAAGAGGGTTAATTTATAAATAGGAAAATTTCATGAAAACAAGAATACGCCTCAATAAGTTTTGTGAGCACATTGTTAATGTGTGGAAAAATTTTGGAATAAGTCTGAAGTTAACACAAATTTTTATAATTTTTCCTACTTCGACAACTTTTTTTCCAAAATTTCAAAAGAAAGTGGTCTTTCAGTCATTACATCAAAAATAATGGTCAATTCCATACAAAAACTAAGTGCCAATTAAAAAAATCGATATACGATTTTGGAAGCTATGAATTTTTTAAATATTTTTCCAAAATTACTTCTATGATATTTAGCAAAAAATTTGAATCAGTTGGATTGGATTCACGTTGAGGTTTCAATAGTTCGTCTAGTTGAAATCAAGAAAAATTTGAATTTGTCTCTTTATGAAAAATGTCTTAAGTTCATAATTTTTTTATTCATTTCAATGAATGGTACCTAGTTTTTTTAACGGAATTAAACATTATTTTCAAAATGATTACTAAAAGAGACTATTTTCTTTTGAAATTTTGGTGAAAAATCTTGTAGAAGTGGGAAAAGTAATAAAAATTGGTGTAAATTTCACATTTGTTGAGGGCATTTACAAGCGATTTCTCTTTGTAATGACCCACAGTGTGGCCAAAATCCAAAAGTGCGGCCAAAATTCGAAGCTTTAAAGAAATGATTCGAAATTTCATACTATGGGATTTCGCTAATTACGAACTCGATGCCAGAATTGCAAAATTCAAAATGGCGGATCCAGTATGGCGTCTAGTAAATTTCGAGCTTTTTAATTAGATTTCTTAGAAAGATTCTGAGAGTGCAGTTTTAGAGCCGATTCAGTTTTAGTGTACAAAGTGCAAGTTTAAAGTAGCTAGGACTTACCATTAATTTTTGGTTTTTGATGATAGTGCCAGTACGAAGTATGTTCGATGACATGTAGAAAATGATAAAATAATTGATGAAATAATTTTTCAATTTGGCACAAAATGCCAAAATAGCAATTTTGAAAAATAGTAATATTTCAATACATTTTTGAGAAATCCTTTGCTTCTACTTCTTTTTCTGAACTAAAATTTTCTAAATTCTTATGGTGTATAGAACTGGTTTATCTTATTTTGGCATTGGACTTTTGTTTTATGAATGCGTTTCTAATTTTAATGCTAAATGGGAAGATATATATTTATATACGGCACTTCATGGCTAAGGATAGTTGGCAGCCCTGTTTATAACTTTTCCCTTTGAATCTACCATAATGTTGTGCTTGGGCGAAGACCACATTCCGAGTGAAAATAAATTGGGGACCTGGCGTACAGGCCGTTACAGTGAACGGTTTTCGCTTCTTAGAGGATCTCTTTAGCCAATTTAATGATGAAAAAGCCCTATCTAAAAATATTTTTTTTTTCAAATTTCGGCCGTACTTTTGTATTTCGGCCGCACTGTGCGAACTGTGCGAGGTAGTCTAATGTACAGTGAATGAATATGAATACAAACTTAAATTAATAATCAATTTCCCTTAATTGATTCCTGCAAATGCCGTTATGTTCACATTCGTACCCATATGTACATGTGTACATAGATATGTATAAGCTATAATTGACTGAAGGCAAAACTAGACTAAACAAATCATAAGCAAAAAATACCACATTCGCAAAATTAAGAAATCGAGATGATATAAATTTGTCTAAACCCCTAAATGTATCTCAAAGTAATAAGCTGCGAATTGCACTAATAACAAAATGAACTAATTAAATTACCAATTAACCTGCTGTTAAGTTGCTACATATGCAAATGTAATTTTCGCTTGTACCTTCTTGCGTTTGTGTGCATTAAACTTAAACGTGTTAAGTGATTTTTTAAGTAGTTTTCGTAAAACGTAAATGTATAGATACATATGTATGTATGTAAAGAAGTAAACACATACTTACGTACTATGTATTAGGGATGCCAGGTCCCAAAAATCCCTGGATTTGCTCGTATTAATTCCGGAATACCGAAAAAATGTTTGAATATCGAATTGAAAGTAAGCACTTTTTTATGATTTTGGAATTTATGATTTTTTAAAATGCCCTTTCGACTACAGTTAACAAAAATCTTGAAACTGCACTTTTAAAATTACACTGCCGGAACAAAGTATTGGCACAGCAAATTTTTCACAATAT
>NW_016188663.1:0-4090 GCF_001687245.7 Rhagoletis zephyria
AACATAGTGGTCAAAGGCGAATATCTCAACTAAACCCTTATGAATTTTTTAAATTCTTACATACCAAATACCAAATAGTCGGACAAGACGTTATTCTAAATAAAAAAAAAAAATATAAAAAAATTCTGTATACTCTGTAATATGAAACAAGTAAAGAAGTATCAGTTCGGGCGAAACCGATCTTTATATACTACCTTTACATGATAAGCTGGGGTGCTTTTCCCGATTTCAACCAAAATAATTTTGTTATTTTCACTTCTATTTCAACATATTTTGATTAAAAGAAAAATACTGATAAAAATAAAATATTTGACACAAACAACAAAAAATATAATCGATAATCGCATGAGGCTATTGCCTGAAAACTTTAAAATGCACTTAGTGGCTGTGTGCTACTATGATAGCACGGCCCAGTAATCATAGTCAACTTATGTACAGTAGATTGCATCACTCCCCATACAAAAAAAAATTGGTACTGTTTTTCCACTGTAATTATAAAATCTATTATATTTTAAGATTTCCACCAAAATATCGCGCAAAAATATTAAGATTTACGTGAGCTGGACCGATTTGAAATACCTCTCAAAATTGAGTTTTTTATTAATACAAATTTTTTTTGTTTTGAAAAAATTACCTCAGATGACTAAACAGTTTAAGCTTAAACACTTTGCATAAAATAATTAAAAAAAATTTCTACGGAGTAATAATAATGCAATTTTCGATGCTGTTTTTGAACTTTTTTCAAAGACTGGTTTAAGAAAAACTTGAATAACTCAGCCAAAACCTTACCAATTTAGACTTGTGGGGTATCATTGGTAAGGTATTTTAATTTCTTTGCGAATAACGTATTCAAAGTATGAAAGAGGAAGGTAAGATAAACGCGTGTCTTTCCATGTTGAATTAAGATGTATTGGTATTTGATAAAGAAAAATTTGGGACGTCATGAGTTACCTCTCCACTGATACCTCATAAGTCTATATCGGTAAAGTTTTAAAGCAGTTATTCAAGTTTATTTTACACAAATCGTTGAAAAAAGTTAAAACAAACAGCATCAAAAATCTCATTATTATGATTCCGTTGATACAGTTTTTTAATATTTTTATGTAGATTTTTTAAGCTTAAACTGTCATTTGGGGAGATTTGCTCCAAAAAATCCTTTAAGAAACTATTTTTATTCATAAAAAGCTCAATTTTTAGAAGTATTTTCAAACCGGTCCTGCTCACGTAAATCTCAATATTTTTTCAAAATATTTTGATAGAGGTCTTAAAATATACTAGGTTTGGTAATCCCGCCGGAAAAACCACAACTTTTTTTTGTGATGCAGTCTAATGTACAGTAGCCGAAAAATTATAGCCGCACCCAAATTTAATTTTAGTTAGTTTTTTATAGCTCATTCTTTAACAACATCCGTATAAATACAAGTTTAAAGGCAGTGTCACACGATTGGGTATTTGCCAAAATTTGGTGCATATCGTATCCCATATATATTTTTCTTTATCCCAATCACGAAAATTAATTTATTGAAATTTTTCAATAGAACATCGCTGTATTGTACCAATCTTTTGACTCCAAAAAAAAATGTCCCATTTTTTTATTTTGTACCAATAGCCCAATATAAAAATGAACTAATCTGTACAAATGTAACAATCGAGTGCCACTGCCTTAAAAACTTATGCAATTTAAAAAAAAAAAATCAACAAATTTTCGTAAAAATTTCGAGTTTTTTTAATTAGATTTTGAGTATGCCGTTGTAGTAGAATAAAGCATGATACAAAAAAGAAGGTAGTTCCAGTAAACAACTTTTTGATTAAAAAGGAGATTTTTGACAAGTGCTCAATTGTAAAAAATTCGAAGCGGCGTTACCCAATTTAAGTTTTTTGTTAGAGGGGATTTTATATCCTAAATCTGGGAGTATAAATAAAATAGTTGCGTTAATTTATTTTAAAAATAATTAATATCTTTTCTTAAAAACGTTTAGATTTTACATTAAATTCGATAACTACTTGCCAAAATCTTTATTTTTACATTAATAAAATTTTAGTGAACATATTTTAAAATTGTTTAGTGTCATTATTCATCTGATTATTTCACAATGTAGCTAGCCAGGAGTATTACAGTTTTCTATATCGGATACGTTTATTTCTGATATATTTCAGACACTGAAATTACAATTTCGATATTGTCTTTGTCCATGTATTTAAAGTAACTTGAAAACGGAGTTTACTTCAGGACCCTGGGCCTCATGACTTTCAGAGAAGTGAGTATTATCTAATTCTAGTATATTTCGACAATATCGTTGTTTCTGTGGGTAAACTGTTGCTGCTCTATATTGGAGGGGGTGTGAAACAAAATTGAAGATCTACTGTTAGTATGAAAACTAGAAACACAATTGTCAACTTATTGAGCATTAAACCTCTTCTCTTT
Organism: Rhagoletis zephyria; assembly: GCF_001687245.7. NCBI lineage: Eukaryota > Metazoa > Arthropoda > Insecta > Diptera > Tephritidae > Rhagoletis > Rhagoletis zephyria. The sequence goes on from NW_016188663.1 coordinate 2,426, forward strand.
CAAAAAAAAAGGGGAAATGTTCGGTTGTTTTTTCAATGGTTTTGGGGTGGCAAGCGGAGACGGGCACATTAAAAAATTGGGTAAAATTAGAATTTTGACAGAGAAAATGTAAATCCATTACCGCCTACGCTGACCACAGTATTTTTTTTTAAAACAAAGGTCCATATTTCAAACCGAATTTATTCACAAATTTGTATCTGAAAGTTATAAATCTTTATTTTAGATTTATTTTAAACTGACGTGTAATTGTTTTATTACCACTCGTGTGTGTGAAAATTGTTTGCTTTGGGTTAAGCATTTGGACACATTACCCCAAAATTATTGTACAAGTAACCAGGCCGTGCGCAACAATATACCTTTTGCTTGTTCAAATTTCGATTCTAAGAACAAAATGTTTGTAAATAACCAAAAAATGAATAACAAAACTTGGAGGGTTTTAGATATTGGGTATGGTAGCACGAAATGTCACAATCTACTTAATTGTCAGGTTGTTAATATGGCGACGAAAAAGTGACAATGGAACTACCTTCTTTTTTGTATCATGGAATAAAGTACAAGTTTCAAATGGCTAAAAACTACGATTGATTTTTTGGAATTTTTAAAAAATCTCGAAATTTGTACGAAAGTTTGTTGAACACCTACATCAGAACCCAACATCACGCCAGCTTTCCGTCGTTTGGCTGCCGTTAGAGCGCTCCCAGCAGCATGGAAGGTGGCTCCACCTCATCGTCGTGACTCGTGCGGCATATAGGCGGATATTAGCCAGAGTTCTCCAACCTCTGGTTCCAGCCTGAGCGTCATCATATCTTCNAAATCTCGAAATTTGTACGAAAGTTTGTTGAACACCTACATCAGAACCCAACATCACGCCAGCTTTCCGTCGTTTGGCTGCCGTTAGAGCGCTCCCAGCAGCATGGAAGGTGGCTCCACCTCATCGTCGTGACTCGTGCGGCATATAGGCGGATATTAGCCAGAGTTCTCCAACCTCTGGTTCCAGCCTGAGCGTCATCATATCTTCATTGCTGAAATTATGCAAAATAAAAGATTTTAGTTCACCTCTGATAAGCATGCAGGCCCCTAGTTCTACCTAGATTGTTCACCGCTATTAGCTTGTAGTCCCTTGTTCTTATTCCAGAAATATCGCTACTGCTCAGCCACTGCTCCTGGATCAGAACCACGTCAGCCCCACCTTGCTCAAGGTGGAGCAAAAGATTGGAGGATGCCGCCATTGCGTGCTGGAGATGAATGTGCAGAAACTTCATGCTCCAGAATACTCTCCATGAGCGCTAGTTCCGCGCTCTCACCTCTTACATCGACGCCATCGAACAGCCTCTCGAGACTGAAGACCGACCCCCCGGCAGAGGAGCCGCCCCCAATACTCTCAACATCCGATGGAGCCTAGTCTCCCAACTCCATGCTGGCGAAGTCAACTGCCTCCCTTCCTTCCTCCAATGATGCCGGAGACAGAGGGCCATCCGCTGATAAGGACTGGTCGAGATTCCACTAAACCCCCGCACCAGTGTTTAAACCCCCCTGTGGAGGGAAATATGCATATAAATTTGCCATTATTTACTTTAAGATAATAATGATAAAAAATATTTTAAAATCTCAAATATTTAAGCTCTCTTTTCAGAGATAGTAGTGGAGAGATCTAGGTTTAATTTA
>NW_016188665.1:0-4089 GCF_001687245.7 Rhagoletis zephyria
TGTGCCTACAAACGCACATCCTGAACGCAGACACATTAAGCAAATGTGAAAAAACAACCACAAAATCATTTGCTAACACTTTGTGATAATCAGAGCATAACAAACTCCATTTTAACTCNTACAAACGCACATCCTGAACGCAGACACATTAAGCAAATGTGAAAAAACAACCACAAAATCATTTGCTAACACTTTGTGATAATCAGAGCATAACAAACTCCATTTTAACTCGAGCGCGTCAATTTGCATATTTATGGAGTGCGAAAAAATTAGAATTGAAGTAGACAAAAGTGAAAAGGATAATTATGGGGCTACTAATTATAAGGGTACTCCGGAATCTAAAGGGAAGTGAAATAAAAAGGAAAAAAAAAATACGCTGTAAAAGTACAAACAGAAATATTACAAACAAGGGAACGCGAGTGCTATTGTGTGTGTGTGTGTGTGTGTGTGTGTAATACAAAAACATACAAAGCAATTATAAAAAACTACTGACATTTGGCAGCGTGCAATTTACGCTTTATACTCCAATGTACACACATCCCAAGGGGAGCGAAATGAGGAAGTATAGAAGAGGTCACCGCAGAGGGGCACCCCGAGGAAATGTGGGTAAATAAAAATACGTATGTGTGTGTTGCAAAAACAAATACTTCGGCGCCCATGTGTAAATACATATATACCTACATATGTATGTGTGTGTACGTTTGCATATAGGACATGCATTCGAGTTGGTGTGTGTCTGCGTGCAGTCATTTTGAAGCTTTCATTACACGTATGGCTGAGTCAACAAAACAAATTAACTGCCACCAACACAGCGAGCAAAGCGCATAAACTCTCACACATACAGACATACATACATACATACATGCGATAATAAAACTTCATAATTATAAAAGTGGATAAAACGGAATTGTTTGCGGGTGTAAAGCGAAAGTTTTTTGCATAATTGTATGTGTGCGTTTGTAATGTTTATTTTAATTAGTATGGCAGCACTTCATGTTGTTTTGCCATAAAATATCGCTTTGTGCATATGTATGTAGAAAATGCTTGTGGCAAGCAAGTGTTTACCATTGTCACACTTAAATGTCAATTTAAAAGGTAATTTCGCAAATTAAAAACTCAAAAAGTGGGGTGTGTTGTGGAGAGGGTTGATACTAGATCAAAAAAAAAAAATAAAAGATTGCAAACAATGTGTGAAATGGATTTGCAAAAGCATACAAGGTGAAAATGATATGAAAAATAAAAGTTCTACTTTAGTTTACTTTAACAAATAAATGTAAATTAAGTGGTGCAAATATGTGTGTGGATATAGGTAGGAACTATTTACATACATACATATATGTAAGTAAGAACGGCATAATGCAATCAAATCAGTTGAGGTTAATAAAGGTTGTCACCCGTGGGAAATTATGCGCACAACAACATTAGGGTGAATCACCAAAAGATTGCAGGTTTTCCACGGGATTTATAAAACGCTTTATATTTTAAGATCTCCGCCAAAATAGTTCGGAAAAATATTAAGATTTACCGATAGAAAATATCTCCAAAATTATATTTTTTTTTGATTCTTTTCATATTTTTTTTGGTTTTTTGTGCAGACCTTTTGAGCTTCAACTCTTCTATCAACTGAGGTACTTTTTTGGAGAAAAAATTTTAATTATAAAAAACTCGCACATAATCTTAATATTTTTTCGAAATATTTTGGCGAATGGCTTGTAATATAATAAATTGTATAACTCTGGTGGAAAATCCGTACGGATTTTTTTCTTGCATGAAGAGTGATGCACTCTAGTTTCAATACATATTTATGTAGGTGAATGCATTTCACTTAAGCATTCAATATTGTATGTAAATACATTCTTTGTTGGCTAAATATTTTGAATAATATCTGCTAATAGAAACTAACATATTTGCAGTCAAAGTTCTCAGCAAATTTCTGTATGTATTTCAATTTATACACACGCTTAGGTTGAGTTAATAGCTATTTGCATTTCAATAATTTTAACCAATTTTGACCAATGACTTGATTGCCAATGAAGGATCAAAATTATGACATTGATTGAGGGGCCTTCTAAATAACAGGTTCAATTTCATTACAAAAGCACGTTCTTCATTTGTTTACAATTCACATATGTATCCACACATATACATATATACATATGTACATAAGTATATTCCACTGCAGGCAATGCAATTTATTAGGAACTGGCGTTCAAAAGCAATTATTATAAAAACTACTTTGTTGTTCTTATGTCCTATTTTTGTTGTTCCCGCTTTGTCTTTGTCGAGTAGAGAGATGTGAACTTAATCCCTTTACATAGACTGGACTGAGCTCTTTTTCACCCAAAGCTGCCCCTGTATAGTAATTCAAAGCATTTAGATGTGATCCCTCTAAAACTCATTAGAGATAATTTTTTCTCGAAGGAAGGCAACAATGAATTAATAAACAAAAATGTTGCAGTTACTTGAAATGTCTATTTTGATTGGCCTAAATCTAGATATTGTTACCAGACATTGTTGTCACTCATACGCCATGGCATACCAGTAAATTTGGCGGCGAACCATTACAATAATTAGCCAAAATCCATTCTACTTTATCATTCGTTACAAATCAATTTCCTGCGATGCTCTTTTATTAGACCAAATGCAATAAGCTTTGCATGAAATGAAAATGAATTGCAACAAATAACACTTGTTGTAAGTAAGTAACACCATTATCCTACATACATACAATGTACANTCTATGCGAGCAACTTACATAGATTGAACCGATTGCCTTCACTTGGCTTCACTGACCAGCAGCCACTTTGGCTTGAATACTATGCATATTACCTGCCAGGTTGCATGCCCACTTGTATTTCTTTATATTTTCTCGTTTGGCTGCACTCATTGTCAGTTAGGAAGCCACAAATGTTGGTACGCAATTTGCTTGATTGTTGGGTATGTAAATACCTGCATACACTTACATACATATGTACCTGCTTATACACTATTCGTAAACATGAAGAGTGGAAGAAGATAATAGTATTAGGAAAGTGCAAGAAGTTGCAGAATGTGGAGAATGAAAAGGAGAAATAATTCCATTAGAAGTAGCAGATGTTTAAAATAGCAACTGTATTAACTAGCCATGGCATTGGCTGACCTGCATTTTATGGTTTTGTTTACATATTGTTGTGTGTACTTTCGACCAAATATAAATATTGCTAATATTTACATGTGTTAGTGGTTTTGCTGAATTTTGCGACATGAAAAGTATTTGGTTAATAAAGCAGGAAACTGGAATGGAGTTAAAAATATGCGGGATGTTTGTACTGTGATTGTGTAAAAATGATTTGCTGGTTTTTATAAAAAAATTGTATATAAAGATTGTGCTCACCTCGACGAGTCCCAAAGAGGATGAAGAGCATATAACAAATTCAATCTTTCAACTTTTTACAATGCTGCGTTGACCAGCTAAATGTAATTTCAATTCAAACACACAGGGCAATTATGGCTAAGCTAGTTGCTACTCTTTTGTCAGACAATTGAAATACAATGTCACGAAAGTCTTAAAAACCAAGCTCCCTTGCCAACTTTTATGGGGAGAAGTCCTTTTGACAGAAGGCACCTGAGCAAGTTCCAAATGGAGATGTATGTATATCATTTTTTCTCGCACTGCTCCACCAGTCGTAATGGCCGAATGAACAAAGCCTTGGCGTGCCATTTTTTTATAATTAAATTTTGTTTTAATTTTCGGATTTTATTGCATGAAAAAATATGCATATTTTTTAGTTTAAATTAATTTTTTGAAACTTATTTTATGTATTTTTAATATTTTTATTGAGCTAAAATAAAATGTTAAGAAGCCACAATAACATTGACAAATACTTATTTTATGTATTTTTTCCCAGTTTTTTTTAAATATTTATATAGATTTTTTTGTTTTTAAACGAGACCTATTTTTTAATTCATTCTATGATTATTTTTATTTTTTTAAATTTATTTTTTTTTAGTTTTTAGATTTTATTTTTTTGAAAATAAAAGTATATCTTTTTAGGCCCTTGCTTAATTTTTATGTTTTTAATTAAATTATTTACTTAGTTAATTTAACTT
>NW_016188666.1:0-4089 GCF_001687245.7 Rhagoletis zephyria
GATGGAGATTCTTCAAAAGAAAATATTTTTTTGAAAATTGTCTGAACATAAGGCGTCACCTGGTAGCGAGCGCGCAAACTGCTTGCAGGCCACCTCGTGTGTTTTCTCGATGTTTCGCCGCTACAGCTGTTTTTCTGTTTCATTCTTCCGAGCTTGAAGTGAGCAATCAGTTCATCTCTTTCAAATCTTTCACATCTTCTCATTCTTCATCCTACTTTTTGCCAAAAACTATCTACTTACTTGATATGAGCACAGCCCAAGTGGAGAACATGCCTTCACCTGCAGCTTCAAGTGGCGGAGACAACAACACTGAATCGGCTTCAGCCGGCGACCTGCTTCAGTGCTTCAACACCAGCTGTGGCGCCCAGTTTCGCGAGGTGGACAACGGCGATGATGCCTGCACCTACCACCAGGGAAAGCCGTACTTCCACGACGGCTACAAGGAGTGGACTTGCTGCAAGATGAAGTCCCGTGACTTTACCATCTTCATGGGCTTCAAGGGCTGTAAGTGGAGATATCTTTTTTAAAGCATTATCAGAATAACAAAAGCACTTGTTTACCTCTAGGCACCAAGGGCCGCCATAGCAACGTCCAGCCGGAAAAGCCCAAACCTGAGCCGGCTCCGACAGATGTGCCTTCACCCGTTTCCAGCGAGTCTCCAAAAGAGGAGCAAGAACCGGAGCGTCCGTTCGTGCCGCCTGATGAGAGCCTAGTGCAGAACATCAAAGTGGTCGAGTCGGCGAATCTCGCCTCGGCGCCTCCGGTGAAGAACATCGTCATTTGCAAGAACTGCAAGGCCGAAGAGTCGTCTCTGGTGCCCCTCTCTCAGTGCTTCTACCACCGAGGAGTGCAAGTGTAAGTGCTGCTTTTGTCTGTGATCATTTAAAACATTGTTTCTCTAATTCACATCCTCGTCAAACGCCTTAGTTTCCACGACTCACTCAAATTCTGGAGCTGCTGTCCGCACAAGAAGTTCACCGAGTTTGAGGAGTTCCAGAAGCTGCCGCCCTGTGCCCAGGCCGACCGTCACCAGCTGATGGTGAAGATCGACTACAAGGAGAACTGGTTCCAGACCGGACCGACGCTGACCATTGCCCTCTACGGCCTGAAGGGTGCTCGCTACGTGGAGGATAAGTGCCAGGTGAAGCTGGTCGGTGGCCGCAAGTTGTTTGTTCGACTGGTGAACGCCCAGGGCATTACCATCTTCGAGAAGCAGTGGCACCTCTTCGATTACATCAATCTCAACGACAGCTGCAAGGTGATCCTCAATCCCTCCAACGTGCAGATAGTCCTGCAGAAGGCCAACGGCAGAAGTCACTGGCCGGAGCTGGTGGTGAAGCAGCAGCCCGGCAAGCCGTGATGAACTCAACTAGGGTACTACACTTCTAAATAATGATGCTGAAGAACACCTTTCTCTCTCTCCTTTCTTACCAAAAACACTAATCTGCTTACACAACTAGGTTCACTATATAAATTTTTATTGTTATTAAGAATATATAAATTGAAGTGGTGTTGGTGTGTGTGTCATGAAGCCTTGGGAAGATTGAATAATGAAACCATCATATAAACTGTGTGAAATGTAGCACGAGTGATAGGAAGAGAAGGAGGAGGAGGTTGTTGTTTGTAGAACAGTAGTAGTGTAGAGTAGTGGTGTTGGAGTGAAAATACGTTCATTCAGTAGAGCTAAAAGACGAAGAAGAGGTGAAATCGTGGTGGTGGTTGTTGTTGATAGGCTGAGGAAGAGAGAGAATGAAACCATGGGCAAACCAGTGTGTGTNTAGAGCTAAAAGACGAAGAAGAGGTGAAATCGTGGTGGTGGTTGTTGTTGTTGATAGGCTGAGGAAGAGAGAGAGAGAGAGAATGAAACCATGGGCAAACCAGAGGGTGTGTGTGTGTATGGATGCAAAAGAGAGGAAAGGGATGGATGTGATGGAGTGAGACACACAAGAAGAGTCAAGAGGCAAAAGTCCGCAAGTGGGTGCTACGAAATATTATCGCTTTAAAATAGAATAGTAGAATCATGGTCACACATGCAAGCAAAAAAGGAAGAAGAGGTTGAGTACAGTACGGCTGAACGAAGAGCTGAATAGTAGGGAGAGAGAGAAAGAGAGAGAATGGGTAATACCACCTCCTCGCAGTCAGTCAAATCAGGAGATTAGAACCGTCGGTTTCGCTTGGGTAATCCGCCGCCTCCGCCTCCGCCCCCTCCACCACCGCCTCCTCCACCGCCGCTGCCATAACTGCCGGGCGGTGGGCCGCCGTGGTTCATCACCGGCGAGGCGTATCCCTGCGGTGGCATATTGTTCGGGGGCATGTGTCCCATTGGGCCGCCATTACCGTAGGGCTGTCCGTAGCCAGGGTGTGCCGGCGGCTGGTGCATCTGATGCGGATGGTGTGGGCCAATCTGCGGTGGTGGCCCCTGCTGTGGCGCCCCGTGCATGCCCGGCGGCGGCCCACCAGCGGGCGGTCCATAGGGATTCATGGGGCCAATCATGCCGCCGTGCGGTGGCTGATGGTGCGGTCCGGGCGGGCCGTAGCCGCCGCCCATCGGTGGCTGTGGTCCCGCGTAGGGATTCATCTGCATCTGGTGAAGGTGATAGTAAATGGTTAGAGCTTTAACCTCCCTATTCATAAACCACCATTCATTCACTTACCTCATGCGGAGGCCCACTGGGGTGGCCCACGGGCGGCCCTCCCGGACCACCAGCACCTCCACCGATGCCGCCGCCACCACCGNGCCGTAGCCGCCGCCCATCGGTGGCTGTGGTCCCGCGTAGGGATTCATCTGCATCTGGTGAAGGTGATAGTAAATGGTTAGAGCTTTAACCTCCCTATTCATAAACCACCATTCATTCACTTACCTCATGCGGAGGCCCACTGGGGTGGCCCACGGGCGGCCCTCCCGGACCACCAGCACCTCCACCGATGCCGCCGCCACCACCGCCTCTCAGCGAGTTCTCCTGTCGGTCGAGAATCTGCTGCAGTGCATTGGCCTTCTGCCTGAGCTCATTCTCCTGGCGCCGGAGCGTGACCAGGTCCGCCTGGCCGGTGTTCGGGTGCTGCCCAATGAGCTGCTCCTCCTGCTGACGGAGCATGCCCTCGTGGGCGCGACGTTCCTCCTCGCGCTGGCGCTCCACGTCGTACCGCGTCTCCCGTTCGCTGTTCATCTTCTGCGACTGGCCCTCCATTTGGCGGAGCTGTTCGCGCAGCTGCTTCATCGTCTCCTCGATCTTGATGTACTCCATCTGGTTCTTGAAGTTCTCGTGCATGTCGCGCATCTCTTGCTCGAAGGCCTCCCGGCGCTGCGCCTCAATCAGCGTCAGCTGCTTCCACTTCTTCGCCACCTCGTACTCCACCGTGCCGGGCTCGGCAAAGCGAGGGCCAAACTCCCGTTCCTGGCGGTACTCTAGCGTATGAATGACGCTCTTCTCCGGGACGCCCTCCTCCTCGTCGCGAGACTCCAGGGAGGTCGCCACGACGGGCATCGGCGTGCCCGAGAGGAGGAGACACTCCGTTTGAGATTTCTTAATCGCCGCCTGGGCGGAGGACTTGCGCACAAACTCGACGATGCCCTCGTTGATGGAACGACCGCGGTCGTCGGCGATCACCACCGCCCGCTCCACCGGACCGAAGGTGCTAAATGCCAGGTGCAGCAGCTCATTGCTGACCGCCGGCGGCAGGTTAGTCACCTTTATGGCGGCAGCGTGAGCGGCCAGGCGGACGCGCAGAGTTCGCCCTTCGACGTTTCGCCCATCGAGGCTGTTCTTCGCCGCCTCGGCATTCTGACGCGTGTCCATCTTGATGAAGGCAAACTGGTTGCCTTTGCCGATGTACACTTCAGAGAGCTGGCCAAACTCGGAAAAGAGCTTTCGCAGCGAGTCCTCGGTGACATTGTTTGGAAGATTGGCAACAAATAGACGGCATCGGCCTGGGTGGAACATTATTGGTCATCAGTACAATTAAGCATTTGACACAAGCAACAAAACAAATACCTGTGAATGTTTGTGATGATGTGTTTTGCGGCGGCAGGTCCCAGGCAGGGGCACCGGTAAGTCGATGCGCCATAAAGGGCTGCGGACCACCTGGGCC
>NW_016188667.1:0-4089 GCF_001687245.7 Rhagoletis zephyria
TTTTTGTATTTTCCTAAAATTCCTGTTATTCCTCTTCTTTGCAATCTCACCACAAAATATTCTCCTCCTAGCGGCTTCATATTCCTTCTTTCTCTCATGCAAACTTTTTACTTCATGTTTCTGTCCTACCCCTATCTTATTAACTACTTCATTGCCTTTTTCTCTTCTGAGGATTGCCATAGCTTGCTCTCCGGGTTTTGCATTTCCTGGCTGGGGCCCCCGGTGATCTCCGCCAGTGTCCCGTTTCCCTTCTCAGGCTTGAAAACGCAATAAGAAGTGTCACCTCCACATGAGAAGCATATCATGTTGTGGAAGGATGACGTGCACCTAGTCTCCTTCTGGGCTTCTATCGGGTTTTTGGAGTAGAAATCGACTGGCATCCCGCACTTGAAGCAAAGCATCAAGTGAAATGGTGATGGGCAAAATGACTTAATGGTGGGTTTGGGGTTGTTCGCGGATATAGGCTCTGTCACTCTACCCTGCGTAAGATTAGTCCTCTTACTACCATAATCAGGTAGTTGGCCACCTGTACCCCTACGCGTATTACTCATAGCCTCAACTGACTTAGTGTCCCCGTGCTCTAGTGCACATTCTATATCTGAATACGCTAACTCATTAATGGCCCTCGGCCTGCACTCTACACTCTACCTTCAACTCTGCTAATGTATCCGTTTTCGACGCGAACGTCAAATTGGCCAAATATGGTTTTAGGTTGCCTTTGATGATCCCTACTAACTCCTTTTCGGGTATCTTCTTTCTTAAACGAAATGTCAGATCATGTATCTCTGCGTAGAATTCGTCAAACCTTTCTTGCGCTAATTGTTTTCGTTCCATTATTTCGCGAATAATTTCGTAGTCGGACTCCGCGCTTTTGAAGTTGGCTAGCAATTCTGCCTTCAGATCAAAGTACCCGAAGTTTGGATCCTCGGCGTGATCTTCTAGCACCTGCCAGAACCACTTCAGCGCGTAGCCCGACACGAGACTATGGAAATCTGTAAATAACTGATGATGAGAAATTTTGTGCTGTTCTCTCATCCTTTCAATCCTAAAGATAAAACTTTCGACCGTAAGTCCTTTAGTGGTACCATCAAATTTTATGTGCCACTTTTCTAGGTCTATTTTTTTTCTTGGTGGGTCGCGTGTATCCTGCCCTGCCATTTCTGAGGTCCCAAGGGAGCCCTTTCTTTGGGAAGATCGTTCCTCTTCGCGTTGGTCTGCAACACTCCCTTGACCTCCATTTCGAGGTGTTGATGTTGTGGTGGCGCGGTGACCTATGGCGCAGATGTTTCCATGTCTGCTACTCGGCCGCTGAGGTTGGCGACGTTGGCTCTCATGTGCCTCACCTCATTCATGCACTGCGCCATCATGTCGCTACTTTGTACCATCATAGCCATCAGTTGGCTCAGCTGTTCGACACTGGTTGCAGTGCCAGTGGGTTCACTTCTTTGAGCCTTCGAGCCTCCAGCTTCCGAGTTTCCTGGCGGTCCGCGCCCCGCAGAGTGGTTATTCCCCACAGCACCTAACTCTTCTGACTCAGACATGTTGCACAATTGATCTAGTTTTCGCGAAAAACTAATACTATCACTGGGTTCGTTGGCTACCGACTCGTTTGCGCTGGCCGCGCTAGGTTGTTGGTCAAAACTTGGTCTTCCGAAAACTCTCGCCGCACACCGGTTGAAATAGTCAGTCGGCACAAAGTCTACCGTGTGCTGTACCCCTGTATCTATCTGGGTAATGAGTGAGCCCACTACCTGATTTTCTAATGCGCGGGTAAGACTCCTCGTGATCGGCCTGTCCGGATCAAAAATCCCCAAACCACCAGTGACTCGGTTCTCGCTACGCTCTTCCGACATTCACTCAAAACTAAAGATCCTCAACTGTCCCCTTTTCCTTATGCCAACAAACGTATATTACACGGTTAAAGAAACTTAAGGAAAATAAAATATATATAATAAAAAAAAATAATATATAAAAAATATCAAAAATCCGCAAAACCGATCAAAAAAAAATAAATCCAAACATTCCAACCCACAATTCAGTAAATCCGAAAATATATAAAAAAACTAAAATCTTAAAACCGAAATTTTCACTACAACTCAAAGGTAATCCAAAGAAAATTATTCAATACACGGTGTAAAAAAAAATACTTAATCGAAGAATTATAAATTCTAAATCCAACTATTTCTGGGTGGTATTTATGCATGTATATTAAGAGATAGATCAATCAAGAGCAATAATATTTTGTATATGTATATGTAAATTTTTTTTATATAAATACAGTATATGTGTTACGTTTATACATGCAATTGGTTTAGATACAAATGTATATCATATAACCTAATTGACGAATCGAAATATGCAAAAATATTAATATGATTAGAATATGAATTTCAAAAAATGATTACACGACTTTCTGTAGTATGCGGAAGACCAATGCCTTTATTGCTGCTTGCGCGTGTGCTTATAAACATGTGCTTAAATGTTTCTAGAGTTGTGTTCGAAACTATGTAAAAATAAATGCTTTGGTGTGTGTGGTGTTGCCTTGGCGAGGTCACCGCGAGAGTAATTCTTTCGTGTGTCGCCTGTCCCACGTCAAGTCAACTAATCCCCCGTATGTACATATAGATATGTAAGTAGATGTGGCACTACAACCCTTGCCGCTCATAGCACGATATGGTTACCGCACCTCCCTTGCCCATTTGTGAAGGCGTACCATAAACCTCACTTACAAGCAGTGCTAGACTGCCTGTAAGGTAGCTTGAATAGACGTCCCACTAAAAAAACATCGAAAAATTTACCCCTCAAATCTATGCCCCAGCCGCCCCCAGATACCGCTTAGTCACTTCTGAAGTCCGAAAAAGGAACCCTGAAGGCAACTGGACAAATCCCCCCGTCGTCGTTTCAACACTGATCGCCTGCGACGGATCGCCGCGATGTTATTGCCGTGACTCCCTAACACGGTCCAAAGGTAGATAGAGAAAAGAAGAAAAAAAGAAGGAAGTACAAAGTAAGTTAGAATAGTAAAGGCAAATTAAAAAGGCGAAAGTCGAAGTGAATATTAGATGCAAAAAAAAGGTAAAATAAAAGATAACTGGGCTATTACGTTTGGCGCCGTTCCACTAAGCCACACTAACAAAGAATTTATGCCGATTCACAAAAATAAAAAAAACCCTAGACCTGAAGTCGGAAATTGCAGACTAGAGGAAAGAGAGTAAGAGGAAAAAGCCTGTCCTGTCAATGGAGTCTACCCACCCTCTTCTATGTACGTTGTACGGAAGCCATGGACGCTGTGTTGACTCCTCAGTTCTTACAGCGTCCCCGAAACTGTGAAACGTCCGTCTACTTGTCACTCCGTCACGTCAAGTCAAACGGTCATGTCGCCTGTCCTTACTCCCACGTCCCCTCTTGCGCACAAGCGCAACACCCACACCAAAAATTGCTATCAACAAATCATATTTCCTTTTAACAATTCACATTATACATTTTATTTAACAATTTTTAGCCTTAACTTTAACGCCTCTCTTGAGTAAATACCCTATCTTAAGTTATATAAAAAAACCCTATACTTAATGGAAACTCAACAAAAGATTCAATCATAAAAAAACTTAATTTTTATACTGCAAACCAAACTTCAATTTATCAGCAGAAATTTTTCTTAACAATAAATAAAAAAAATCCGAAATAAGCNTGCCGTGACTCCCTAACACGGTCCAAAGGTAGATAGAGAAAAGAAGAAAAAAAGAAGGAAATACAAAGTAAGTTAGAATAGTACAGGCAAATTAAAAAGGCGAAAGTAGAAGTGAATATTAGATGCNCCATGGACGCTGTGTTGACTCCTCAGTTCTTACAGCGTCCCCGAAACTGTGAAACGTCCGTCTACTTGTCACTCCGTCACGTCAAGTCAAACGGTCATGTCGCCTGTCCTTACTCCCACGTCCCCTCTTGCGCACAAGCGCAACACCCACACCAAAAATTGCTATCAACAAATCATATTTCCTTTTAACAATTCACATTATATATTTTATTTAACAATTTTTAGCCTTTAACGCCTCTCTTGAGTAAATACCCTATCTTAAGTTATATAAAAAA
>NW_016188668.1:0-4089 GCF_001687245.7 Rhagoletis zephyria
TTGGAATAGACTGATTCATCACTAATTGTTCTTATGGTCCCTACAATAAGGCAGTGACTCAATTGGGAGCCAAGACTCTTGATTGTTCCTTTATAAGTGTCGAGATTCGGTTTTCGCGATTACAAGTAGGCAGAAAAGCGTTCACGTCGCGGAAGGGGAAATGCTTGACGTTTTCCTTTTTCCCATTATAGTGAATAGTCCATTCTTAATATCTAGTTCCGCGCTTATTTCTTTACGGAAGTAAACCCCTATGAAACCGTCAAATGTCGAAATGTCAAGATACAAAACTGTGTATTTTTGCCAAAGAAATAAATGGTGCCTTTATGTTTGATTTTATCCGTTCCATGAATTAGGTTCCTTAATGAACTCAAAATCTTTAACATAATCTTTGGCGGCACCAGTATCTATTGAAAATTTTAATTCACTTGGTCTAAAAAATTAATTTTTTCAGTGGGTTTGTGCAAGTATATTCATCCTCGTATTGAATGCCTACGTTATTATTGATAGCTATCCTGGTCATCGCTGAAGTCTTCATCATATCCTTGCTCTTCCTCACCACATCCCCGCACTACTAGCTGGTTTATGCGCTGCGACTTCGCCACTGTCTGTCTATCATTTTCTACTCCTCTCTTTTGAGCCGCTTCTCTTTCATTTTGCGAACTGGCATGTCCTCTGTTTAGCTTCCAACGATCCTTCATTTCAATTAAAGAACGACTGGGCAAGCGAAGACCTGGCTTGATTAGCTTCTAGGTCCTGTGCAAGGGCTAGGACTGTAGGCATGTCGACATGCCTTGAGGAGAACAAAACGTCACATAGAGGTCTGTTAAGTCCCGAAATAAACACTCGCAGTGCGTTCTGGCGACATTTTTGATTAAGAGTACCGATTAGTTCCTTTATATGTCATCATTGCCTTGTTATAAAGTAGGGTAAATTTCCGCTTTAACTCATCGTATAATTGCAGAATGTTCTTGCTGCCTTAGCACAACGTCGACATTTCTTGTTCAATCATACTAGACTAGAGATCGGCGCGGGACTAAATATTTAATCCCGACCCCGCCCATCCCGACATTTTTAAGAATTGTACCGCGGGTCCCGTGGGTCCCGATGTCTATCTCTAAAGCAGGCTACACACGGACAACAAATTTAAACGAGCGGTTGAGATTTCAACGTGTGTGGTGGGGTTTACAAACCGATCGAAGGTTCACAAAAATGTTCATGTCTTTCATATTAATTTTAAATAATAATGAAAGATCTGGCGTCTTCCTATAATTTTTTTTCTTTTTCGTCTCAATAAAACATTAAGGGCCGATTGCTCAAAGCCTGATTGACACTAATCACCGATTAGCATCGTTATCGACGTTTTCGGCTCCATGCAAATAACATGGTGTCGGTAACGTCGATAGCGATGTTTAACCGGGGATTAGTGTCAACCAGGCTTTGAGCAACCGGCCCTTAAAGTGCATATTTCGAACATCGTTTTTAAGGAAGATTTTGTGAATCTGCGGGGGGGGCGGGGGAATTTCCCGGCCAATTTTAAATCAGTACCGCTGGTCCCGCGGTTCCCGCTATCCCGCGCCCACCTCTAATATGGACGTGTCTCTTATCAGAGTATGTGAAATCTAACCTGGTGATAGTCGCCTTGAAATTCAAAACTGTGTTAAAGGATGCAATGATATTATCGGCTGATCCGGTAACTTTGCTTCTGATAATCGCTACCGCTTGGTAGGGACGGGAACTACCGTCATAGCCTTCGTACAATTTGTAATTTATAGTGATTCCGTCCTGTTAATTCGGGCAGTGACTTTATTACATCGAGGGATTCATCGCACTTTTGACCGGATTTATTTGAGAATCGATTCTGTCCTGAATAACTCTATCGATTAAGTTCTGAAGGATTTGATCGATTTTGTCCTGAATAATTCGATCCATTTTGATTTGAGTTATTTTGATTATATGGGTAATAACTATTCGAATTTCTTTGACCCCGATGGCTATTTCGGCGATAACTGTTCTGCCATACTTTTTAAATTTGGCATCAAATTTTGCCTTCTAATTGAAAACATTGAATTTAAATTTCTATCATTTAATCCAAAAGAGTTCTTAATATTTGTCCCATTTCTGTCCAATTTGTCGTGTTTCTTATTGAAAATGCGAACGTCCCTGCCGCTAATTCCGCGAATTTTTTTTTTTTCGTCTTCCAGTTAAGATAGGGTAACGAAGAGTACCTCATTCTAAAAATTGAATGTTCATAAAATCTGAGCTTTCATAGTCATATGGATAATATTAAGAGTTACTCTCATATTGAGAGTTTTCGACACGGTTGTCGTCAACATCTGATGAGGTATTTATTTCCCTGGTGGTTTCGTGGAATTATTTATTTTATCCGCTCAAGAACAACGATTGACGTCTAATTTTATTTTTTCCCCCCAATCTAAAACTCAAAATAATGTATGTATACAAAACGCGGCAACCCAAATCATCAAGTCGCTCGGACAGAAAGTCAAAATTAATTTGATTCGAACAAAGAGTGTTCAGCGCATTTTTGTCGCTCTCTCTGTGCGACTGAGTGGGAAATGAACGCGTAAAATTACTAAAAAAAACGTGTCCGGGCACGAACTATGACGCCTTAACTGGCTTATCGTTTAATTTTGACAAATTTTTGTTTTGTTAAAGGTGTTTGAGATTTTCTCCATACAACGTGTGCTCGAACTCGTTTTTTGTAGAAAAAATGTGCATAAGCGCAGTGGCGGAACTACACCATCTGAGGCTTGTAGCAAATTGTTGGGATGGGGCCCGTAAGGTAAAAATCGTTACGCTGTAATTTATTTTAATAAACCACTTAAGTAGTTGCCCAACATTATTAACAATATTGAGTGCATTTTGGTTAAATAAATATCTAATAAATTTTATATTCAAGAGCATGGGTTTATACATACATATTTATAATGAAATGCGAATTTAATTTTGGTAAGATATTTATTGATACAATTCTTTTCTCCGAGCATTCTGTTGCGCAAAAAATCTATACATCATAAAAAATTAAAGATAGAGCCATAGAATTTTCAATAGACAGAATAGCCAAGTTCATATAGAATTTCTCAAATAGGTTTCTATTAATTTTGGTTTCGAAAATGATCATTCAACACTAGCGGAAATAACAATAATGCAGTACATACTTCAGGAAAGCAGGACGATATAAAATAAAGTACATGTATATGGTCATTAGTTGTGTTCCACATTAATAGAATTTAAGTACTTAGCTTTGTTAAAAATTTAATGTTATTTCTGAGCTAGCGGTCTCTAGGGCCGGGCCCTTTCGGATCGAGGGCCCGTGTCATTTTTCAGCCCTGCCGCCTTATAGTTACGCTTCTGCATAAACGCCAACAAAAAACAAAAATGCCAAATATCACCAATAAGTCATAGCATCTTCAAACTTACACTTTCTTATACTAAAACTCAACGGGCGACAAAACTGCTTACTAAAAATTCTAAAGAATGTTATAAAAAAGTGAAATATTTTTAAGAAAATTTAGAGAATTTTCTTTAACTTTGCACGTGGTTTGGTACTCTAATTTTTGGGGTTTTGTTGTTTATTTATAAAGAAATAGCGAGCAATAAAATATTTAAAAAACATTTCGCGCATTGCAAAAAAAACTCTCTGTACTTAAACTTTATTGATTGACTGTATGATTTTTTGCTATTTTGAAATTTTCATTAAATTTTTATTCAAAAACATAATCTTTTCTAAAATCTCGGCTGATAAATTGCATCGAATGCCACTTAAGACAAGTTTTAGAGCTGAAATTGAACGCTCCACTTCTCCACGCTCGCTCCGTGCTTCTGCTTCGTTTATTGAATCTCTTCTTCAGACTGTTTTACAATGTACTTAATAAGTATATAATAAGCTCATTATTGATATTGAATATTATGTGCCGGAAATGTTATTTGACAATCCAATCACAGTTAAAAATTTAACTAGGTCCAGAAAGTACAAATTCAGATTTAAGTAGTGCAGTGAAATAATATATGTTGTATTACTATGAGTTAGCGAAATTTCAAATTCGGGTATACGTACGAAAGTGCGAATAC
>NW_016188669.1:0-4089 GCF_001687245.7 Rhagoletis zephyria
TGCATAAATTACATTGTAGTGGTTGTGGTGGGCTTATCACGCTTTTTTTTCTACTGCACATCAGTTATTGTGATAAAAAAAAAATTTTGTCAAAAGAAAGAAAAATGAAAAAAAGTAAATTCCAAAATTTTGGGTTCATTTGGGTTTGTGATTGTCTGCTTTATCCCGTTGGTTATGAATTATGAAAAATTTCGGTGGAAATTCGATGCTTTGAACCAATATATTTCGATTTAAACTTAGTCCATATATGAATATGTTTCCAATATCGTGCAATAAAACAAATTTACAGTATACGTAACATAACAGTGAAAGTAAATTGATGATATTTTATATATAGTTGAAAACTCAAAGGTTATAGCCAAAAATGTGGTGTTTCATTGTTAACAGTAAGGGATATGTGTCTTTTGTTTACTTTGTGCTCTACCAGCAAATGTTACATGGAATGTATGTATATGTATATAAAATGTTTTTAATAATAATAAATTAAAGCTTTAATCTTCTGAAAGCCAAATAAATGTAAATAATTATTAAGTATTAAAAACTTTATAATCAGTCCTATACCAACTTTTGACTCTGAAAAAAGGAACTGTAGCAAAAAAAGTGTGCATATTGGTCACACTACAGAAGGGAAACTTCTTTCCATCTATTTCAAGTTCGCTTCCTATTTAAGACATTGGCATTAATCTTAAGTTTGGCCTTAGTCTTAGTCGGCAGCCGCTGTGGTGTAGTGGTTGGAAGTGCGTACTATCATTCCGCAGAGCCTGTGATTGAGCGCAGGTTGCGACTAACATTAAACACCAAATAAATGATAAGCTACGCCCAAATTCTATTTAAAAAAAAATTGTTGAAATTTTGAATTTTTGCCATTTTTCGACACTTCAATATATTTTTTTTTTCTCAAAAACTGAACGTGCTAGAAAAATTGTTTAAAAGCACTTTAAATCAGCACCAAAAATCTATTTGAAAAAATTTTTGAAATTTTTAATTTTTGACACTTCAACAGATTTTTTTCTCAAAAACGGTACGTGCTAGAAAAATTTTGTAAATGCACTTCAGCATCAAAAAAGCTATAAGATAAGGTCGGGCCCGTTTTTGAAATAAAAAACGACCAAATTTTGTTGAACCGTGTACCTAATCATTAAAAAATATATTTTTTTGAATATAAGTTATGACTGTTTTTATCGCAGCTAACCAAGGACACAGAATTTAATTAAATTTTTTGTTAGGTAGAGTCATAAATAAGAAACTTGCATTTTTTATTCGCTTGGAAAAGCAGCAAATTTTTAATCTAAACTCTTAATTTTTTTTCCTATTCACATAAGTAAGTATTTAATGGCATATTACGAAATGTACCTACTTTAAATCTCCAAGGAATTAATTTTCATTAATAATAATATTTAAAGAGCGCCAAGTATTATTAAAATCACATTTATCTTTCAATCAATTTACTCATTTGTACGAGTGTGACATTAAATCGTCATGCTACGAGGCGAAATCATCCATTTAATTTAATATAATAATAAAAATTAAATTTGCTAAAGTGCGTACACCTGCCGATGCTTGTAAATTTTTCTGTCGCCAGATTAAAATTGCATGCATACTCGCTCACAACCATGTTGCATACCACTGAAGATGGAATGCATTATTTTTTTAATTAACCTCGCATTTATTATTCATGTTGGCAGTCGCGTACATTTGTATGTGTCCTTACACACCTGATGGCCGCGACGACGACCGCATTTGCTTCTGATCTCGGATAATTCATTGCATACATATGTATGTATGTATGTATGTACATATCTGGGTGTTCCTTGCATTGTTCAATTTGTATACTCTCCACAAAAGCACTCCATTTTCAATTTGGTCGCATTTTGTCACACAATTTTATTATACTTTTATTATAGTTTATGGTTTCAGTGACGCGCGTATTTGCGCGCACCGCTCACACACAAAGGCACACACGAGGGCATAGATCGACGAGTGAGTGCGCAAGGCTGAGTGTTTGCGTGCGGGGAGGGGGTTGCCTTTTGTATTTATTGTAGTTGGTAGNATATTAATTAATCCGTTGTTTTACAATGGTATTGAGTATTTTACGGCTGTGTTGCACTATTATGCAGATATGTGTAAATACTTATGAGCATAGTTCTAAATTTGCACTGAAAAAAGTTTATAATTTTTTTTTTAAGAGTGAGCAAAAGCACACTTCTAGTTTTTTCCTTAGGTGCAGCCCATTTGATAACGGTACCAATATTGAACAGAAACAATTGATAAATCAACTAGAAGGCTATAATTCGAAGTCCTTAAAAAAACTTGGAGTTGACTATATCCTGCTGAAGACCCGGGTTCATCACAAACATCCTTGGAATTCCCACGCTGCTATGACTGGATTCAAAGAAGTGCCCCGTCTTTAGAGAGCTTAACGGTCTTTACGTATGTATCAAAGATGAAAAACCCGGTTGGTGTAAGAGTTTTCATTGAGCAATAAACCTAAAGCTATCCTTCCGCCTACCATACTATGCAAGCGTTTTCTAGGTCCAAACCATTGAAATTAAGGAGGATTAAAAGCCATGCGGCTACTCAGGCACTCTATTCTACCGCTGTTAGATGTCAACTAGTGGATGACTGTAGGAGAAAGCTGGCCTCGATTTCTGATCACTACGAAATTACCCACGCGTAGAACTTGGATGTCGCTCAAGGATGTAGATGAAGGGTTGCATTGGCGAAATTTATCATTCGAAGGCTAGACAGTGTTGGAACATTGCGGACTTATCCGACGCTTTTGGGTGTTCTATGACCCACCAGCGCTTTATTGGGAATGAGCAAAGAAAATACCTGCTTTCGGTAGTCTTCACAGGACACTGATCCACTGGGGCATATGCCCAGAGGATTGGCTTACACTGCAATAGGTTCTGTCGCATTGTCCCTCCAATCTCTTTGGATTAGTCATTAAAAATCTTCCTTAATAGGCTTGCGAAACTTTAACTTAAAGTCGGAATGGAGGAAATAACATGGAGTAAAATAATATAGAATTTTGCCTCGGCCTGGCATGGGTTTTACAGCTAAGTATTTTTAAAAACTCTGTTGTTGTGAGTTTTGAGCACTCTTTCCATTGCGTATGCTTTTTTTGCCGCATTTTTATTTTCCACTGCATGGCCACGCTATTAATGGCTCACCGTTGGGCCTATTTCATAATTTCAGAGGTCTCGTTCATCTATAGTATTTGTGTATCTTTCTTATACATACTGTCGTGGTCAATTTGTCTTCCGTTGTATTGACGCATATCTTTTCAGTTTTTTCTTGCTCTTTTCTCAGTGCTGATTGCACTGCAACACTTGTGGTAGTTTTTTCGTCATTTACTATCCTTGTGCCACTGTACTACTCACGGCCAATGCACGTCCCCGGCGTGTATGCTACGACAATAACGCAAAATTTCAATGGAAAATAGTCACCAATTTTTTCGCGTCTAACAAAATCATTCATTATGTGCGCCATTGCTATTGACCAAATATGCCACAAAAAAAAAAAGCAAGCAACATTTCAGATATTTGATAAAAAAAGGCAAAAAAGCACAAATCCTAGAAAAAATGTATAATTTTCCAGAAAAATAAGCAAATTGTGGCTTGCATTGAAAATTTCTGGCGAACTTGTCACCTTGAAATTATCAAAATTTCTTCTTCGTCGCCATGCAATCACCCCAAACTGGTTGCACGAATCCACCAAGAGATTCTGGAAATTTTTTCCACTCTCCTGAATGCAATTAAAATTCGCAATATTAAATTTTTCGCTCATTCACAATCTCATTCTCATCTACATTTCTACTTCTACGCCAAAGTGCATTGCAAGTGCTTTTGACTTTGTATGTACGAGATTAATGCTGCTGGCAGTGAACCCAGTAAGAAAATTCGAAGATCGATCTCGGCCGGTTCGAAAATGCCCATCAAGAACTCCCTATCTTAGAATTTTGTTCAAAAACTCCCTATCTCAACTTAAAATATATTGACTATATGTTGAGATAGGGCATATTTGATGCATAACCGCACTAATTATTAAAAGGAAACCTAAAATTGAAAGGATTGGGACGTGAAAAGG
>NW_016188670.1:0-4089 GCF_001687245.7 Rhagoletis zephyria
GCCCAGATCGTCCGTCGAAAACCTGCTTGCAATTACAGCCGAGGCTGCAGTCGCATGATGCAGGTTGATCTGGGCTACTTTCAAGGGCGCTGGGTGCCTCATCATTGCTCATCGAGGTCCGAGAGCCGTAAATCGCCCTCGCTGCTCCCGTCGAGTTCGAGCCGCCTCATATATAGACCCTCCAGCAGCTCCTGTGTAGAGGGGACTTGCCCCTGCATGAGGGCCGCCGAACTCTGCTCACCGGTACCTCCTGGACTCGAAGGTTGGGTTTGAGGTTTAGGCTGATGGGCCGACGCGCTCCCTGTCTCCGTTGGAGCAGGGGGATTACCATCTACCTTGATCTCCTCGCCCCCCTCCTTCTCGTCCGCTGCCTTCTGTCGCCAGGGCCGTATTGTGACAAAGCTGAATCTATAGTTCAGCTTGTATCCGGCCCTTCTGACGCTACAGTACGAATCTTCGTCGATGCCTACATTAAGACGTAGACCGTTGTCCTCTATGGCGCTCGAAATGACTCGCCACGCAGGGGGGTTAAGCCCTACGTTTTGCGCCCTCAGCAGCCCAAACGCATAATCCGACGATTTGTCAGCACTTCTCGGCAGGAAGATGGACATATTGTGCATCGGTGGGATGTCATCGCCACGTTTGACACACAATACGGCCCCCCTCCAGCTTTCTAGTTTCGGTGCAGCCTCCTCAGCCATTTTGCCGTGCCCTCGTCTTTACAGTCCACTAGCAGCATGCCGGGACGGAAGTATACTCCGCAGAACGCCAGCGGGTGCGACCACCCCTTAAATACCTCATCCATTATGGCATCCTGTAGGGTAGTCAGCTCCTCCGGACTCAGCCCTCCGCCGGGTAGTCTCTAGACAGTACCGCCACCCTGATGCCCCTAAGAGCGTCAGAGTAGCTAGGCGTCTGCCCTCCCTCACCCCTCGAGGACGTTGGTTCCCAATGCCTACCCCCGGGTCCCGATGCCTGAGGTGGTGGCTGCCCCCGTTGCTTCTTCGGATCGGGAGTCTGGGGTGTTAACTGCCCGCTCTTCCGCTTTGCAGCGGGTGCGGTCTCGTCGGACCCCCTTTCCCTCCTACCTTCGTCGTTATTCTTACCGTCTCTGCGATCATGCCCGCTCTTCCACTTTTCAGCGGGTGCGGTCTCGCCGGTACGCCTGTCTTGGTGGTGTCCCTCTCTCCGCTTATCAGCGGGTGCGTGCCTACCTCTCTCGCTGTTGTGCCCGCCCTTCCGCCTGTCGGCGGGTGCGGTCTGTTTGCGAGAGTATTCTTGTTTATCGTGCTGATGCCCGCTCTTCCGCTCATTCGCGGGTGCGGTCGTCTTATTCTGCCCTGAGGGCGGTATGGCAAGGGCCAGTTCCCTAGCCACCTCGGGTGTCTTACCTTCGTGCAGGTACCTCACATACCGTTTTGAGGCTGCCCCACTGAGGCCACGCCGCCGGCGGTCATCTAGGGCTCCTGGTTGCCCCAGAGGCGGAAGTGTGGGTGGTTTTTCCCGCCTATCCCGGTGGCGTTCATTTTCTTGCCTCGTAGAGTCACGAGATGCCGTGGAGCTACGGCTGCGGGACCTATCCCGCGCTTGGGCTGGTTCGCTGTCGTGCCTTCTGCGGTGCCTTCTTTGCTGCTCGGTGGTCTCATGCCCACCTGTTGGTCTTAATGCCCTCTCATGGTAGATGCCTGAACTTGTGCAGGGTTCCTCATCGTCCTTTGCATGCTCTATAAATAGAGCTGCCTCAGCATCGGAGAGACTATTAAGGAAGTTCTTCCTCCGAACCTCTTGCGCGCTGCATTTAGGCTTAGTGCTACTGTCTTTCTTCTCTTTACCTTGTTCCTTGGTAGCCTCTTTACTAATTTTAGTGTCTTTATTTTCTTGTTGTTTTTTGTTGTTTTTGTGTTTATTTTCTTTAGTTGTATTCATCTTGTTCGTACGACCGCGTGTCTGACTTGCCAGACGTAGCAGTCTATAAGTAGTAGAGGATCTCGTCGTCCGCCGCGCCAGCGCCCCTTGTCGCGGTAAGGCCACCGTTACTCCTCGAGGCGGCCCGGTGTCGAGAAGGCGCCGTTCTAATACAGCCGGTTTCCCTCCTGGCTGCAAACCGTCCAATGGGCACGGTGTCGCGTCACACCCTGGATTAGGAGGTGGCAGTTCTTGGTCACAGTCCGCCAGCGGCCCTAAGCTGAGTCAGGGTAGCGCGGATGCTACGAGAGCATTCGCGTTACCTTAATCCAGGGGAAGACCGGTTGACGATTCGGCTAAGCCCCCGCACCAACGACAAGGTACCTGCCCTAGCGGAGGTGCTGCACAGTGGTCCGCATTCCAAAAAACGCGCGCAAGTACCCTTACGACCCTCTATATTCGTTATTTCGTGGCCGATTTTCAATTTTTTTTTTAAATTAATAACGCAATTCTTAACAATTTTTAAGCTGTCGATTGTTGAATTGCTTGTTTGTTTAGACAATATTTAGGGTCAATTTTGGAAGTTCAAAAAATTTTATTTACACTTTAAAACCACAAGTTTACTCAATAAAATTATTCATGAAATTAAACTTACTATTGTTATTGTTTTCCATTTTTTATCCAACGCACATAGAAAGATTCAGCCATTCCTAATTTTGTCATCAGATGAAAAATTTTTACGGTTTGAAAGAAATGCGCACAAAATAATTTTCTAATGGTGATTTCGTTTCTACCCAAAAAATGTCGCATAAATTAAAGGCAAAGGGTGAGAAAATGTTGTTTCATTTCTTAAAATGCCACACTCTAATAAAGCAAAAAAGACACCTTTTCTGTCCTTTGAAGCTTTGTCAGGGGAGATGGTTGCTCTGAAAATTAGATCGTTACTTAAAACGATAATATGATGAAATGCGTGAGCTGGACAAGGACAAGAAGGCAAAAACATGCCTTTTCAAAGGGTTGAGTGTAACATCAAACACATTTTGCGCCGGGCAAGGGCAACATTTTTCTGTAGAAACCAAATCACCATAAGATTTAATATGTATAAATGTATGTACATGTATATTTTTCAGTCGGTTTCATTCTTCACACTTCAAAAATTTTAAAGGATAATTTTGTCACAAGGCTTCCGAGCTGTCAGAATCACCTTGTTCTGAGCTTCCAACCAGAAAACGTCGTCCCAAAACGCGATATGTATGTTCTAAAAAATTTAATTAATGTAAAATATTTTTTAAATATACTTAAAATTTTTATTTTAAAATAATATCCGACAGAGAACGAATCCATATTAAAATAAATTACTGCTCTCAATAATGTGAAACCTATTAGATTGCCAAACTTTTCCAGCAAAGAAAACATACACAAATTTGGAAAATAGCGTTTTGAAACCGTATCACACAGCGATCGAAACAAGCAGCTAAATACTCGAAATATTTTTTCCTAAAACACGTTTTTGGCAATTAAATCCGCCAGTAATACGCTACTATGTTTTACAAAACATTGAATTGATATGTTACTGCAGTATTACAAAAGCTTTTTTTCTTTACGAAAAAAATTTAACAGTATATTGCTGTACCTAACCAAATTATTTTTTGAGTTTTGGAATAATTATTGAAATGTCACTTCACTTCTGGTTCCTCTGAGGTATCCTTTACACTAAGGCTGCCAGACGTCCCGGTTTTCCCGGACATGTCCCGGTTTTACACTATTTGTCCCGGTCCAACCTTAAAATGTCCCGGGTTTCGTTTAAGTGTCCCGGTTTTCTATTTGATTGCACAAATTTTGAATAAAAACGACTACACTGAGAGAAAAAACGCGTTGTAATATTAAGAAAAATTTTATGAATTTACTGGGGAAATAACGCATAGTAAACATGAATATTTTTTATTTGATTATCGTTTTAAAATTTTCGTATTTACAAACAATACTTTCATACCACGCACACGTGGTGTTGAATCAAACTGAACATTTGAATGCACATTTACATGTCTGGCTGTAGCACATATCTGGAGTGCACGAAGATTCTTGCCACGAATTGCTGATTTCCAGAGCGTCAGGGTTCAAATCCCATTACAGGTAGCATGGAATTTAAATATATATTTTTTAACTTAATTATGAAAAAGCATC
>NW_016188671.1:0-4089 GCF_001687245.7 Rhagoletis zephyria
ATATTCAATTCAAGGAAATCTCAGAGCATGAGCAATACCCAGCAAGCATCGGGAAAGGAAATCGGGAACACACTTAGATGTTATAGACATTTTGAACGGCACGGGCACTACTCAATCGATAAAATGCAGGAAATTAATTTCGGAGATGGCTATTGTCGGAATTCCTGAGAATTGATTATAGAATACGAGCCAAGATACAATATTTCAATATTATCCTCGTGAAAGTATTGAGACTTTGGGCCTTATGCATAAAAAGTGAGCTTAAGCTCAGACTCAATTTTTGCACTGAAGGGGTGAGCTCAAGCTCAAGAATTTGTACTGAAAATCGAGTCGGAGCTTAAGCTCACTTTTTATGCATGAGGCCCTTTAACCCCACCGCGCAAATTGCCATGGATTTGCCAAAATCCAGAGCTGTAGCTAGAGCACTGAGCTAGAACTTTGCCCGCGATCATCCCTTTGCATGAAGGCCTTTGCAATTCCGCATGTATATAATAGTTTCCGTCAGACGTTCGCCGTACTGTCATGAGGTTTTGCTGTCCAGGAGTGTACCAGTTTCCTGCAATGTCTATATGGCTTGCAACTTATAGACTTACATAAGTCAATTAGGCCAATTATGAGCGCACGTTAAGTGACCTCAGCTGCTTTGGAGCTATTTTAGAGACGCAGGGATCTATGTAATTATGACGGAAATCGAAATTTTGTATGTTCGGACGCAAAGATTGTTTGTCAACCGTCACCCCTAAGCCTGATTGCAGGCAGTGCTTCAGTGCAGTATGTACAGGGAGTCAGCTGTTATCCGCCTATTTAGTCAGCAGGTGTAGATAATCTTGGATCGAACTCTAAACAGCAGTGTCACGTCCTCTGTATATGCAATTACAGCCGCCTTCTCCAGCTTATCTACCAAGTCGTTTATGACCACTATTCAGAACAGAGATTAAAGGAACATAACTAGCAGGTTGCCTTTGTTAACTCAACGCTGCCTCACTCAGCCGCGATAGCTCTACCGAAGAGTAAGTTTTATATGAAATTGTTTTCGATCCCGGAAACAAAGACAGAGTGCTTGGATTCAAGTTCTTAGGTGAAATATGAAAGCTCTCTCCGGCCTTCGGCACGCTAAGGACTATCCAAGCTTTGAAAATATGTATACCCACTGCTCATGTTGTTTGCGCTCATAGAAGCTCGAATCCGGAGACTTGAAGGCATTGAACGAATTTGATTATCTAGCAGGTTGAAAAGGTCAGTGCCATTCTTGTGCTTTGTGCTGACGAAAGATTGTTCTGGGTACGGGATACATGTTAAATTGGGTATCAAAGAGAAGCTTAAACGATTCCATACCAAATCAGGATATTATGAAATTTCCTACTTTTTATTTATACAGAATTAACAAATATGTTCAGCAAAAAATTTATTTTGAACTGGTACAAGGTCAAACAAGACACTAACAAGAACAAAACGAGAACACAACTCTCAAAAATGTTCTCAATAAGAACAGAATGAGAAAGAAACTTTCAGCATCATTTCCAATGAGAACCAAACAAAAAACAAAAATTTGGAGATCGTTCTGCTACAGAACAAAAGATTTGAGACCTTAATGTTAAGAATGAGAGGGGCCTCTGCGGGTTGATATGAAAAAGCATTGTTAATTCTGTCCATTTATGGAACAATTTTTCATTTTCCGTGCAAGAAAAGTCCATGTCTTAAATATTTCGTTGACTTAATTAACATAATTTTCTATACTTATATTTTTTATTTTTATTTTAATATTCATTACAAGCTAATCCAGCGCTATGAGAAAAATTTTGTTTTCGCTTTCATTCTTCGCGAATAGCTTAAGAGAAGATTTATTCCTGAGACTTCAGTTCCCAAATTATTCTTCGAGAGCAGGTCCCTTAGACTTTTGTAGCCGTTTTGTTCTTTGCCAGAACGTTCCGAAGAGTTTTGTTTGCATGTTCCCGAAAGTATTATTCGCTTTGGGAAAATTCGCCAGCGCTCTGTTANCGTTCTTATTCCGGTTTGGGTTTTTAAGCGTTCTTGCCAACAAAACGACGAGAACGGCATTTCGTTTCGATCAAACCTTTTTTTCCTCGGTCCATGCTTTCTTGCAACGGAATTTGTAATTTAATATTATAAACGACTTAAGTACAGAAATTGTATTTGTAATTAAATACTTTGGACTTTAACACCTTTCGCTCAGTGGGTTATTATGCTTATTTATACGCTAGCCTAGCTACATACATACATATGTACATAGGTCAGCTGGTAGAACGAAGAATTCATATATATATATACATGACACAAACAAACACAACTACTTGCACACAATGACATCTCGCAACTAAAGTGAGCACTTTGTCGAAAGTTGTTTTGGGATTTTACCCAACTCAATTCACTTACTATGCCAATGAATGTAGAAGACAAGCAGAAAGTCCCGTCGCAGTGAAAGGGTGGCAAAAGTGAGATATTGAAATCTGTACATGAAGATATGTATGTACACAACGCTACACACATATATGTAATGTGAAAAATATAAGTGCTTAAAAATTTAAATGGAAATAAATTTTAAAGAAGGAAAGAAATATAGCTTTTATAATATAAAATTTATATTAACTGGTAAGGTAAACGAATGAAATGGTGACCTTCACGAAAGTATATAAAACAACTATGTCAGTTGTTGGAATTGGAGACCAAGGAATTGGACTAAAATATGCAGTTGTCAACCAATATCAGTTATTTGGAAAGAAATATCTTGTTTTTTTGTTATTTCTTTTTATTTAACGCTCTTAATATAATTAAAATTTTCCAAAAATTTACTAATTTTTCACACTAAGTACAATAATTCGCATAGATTATAAAGCATTTGAATTCGCTGATTTACTATTAAATTATACAACCTTCGAAAAATAGTTATTATCACTAAAAAAATACATACATAAGTCATGTAGATTTCCGCAAAAATAAAACGACAAAGACACAAACAAATAACACCCACAACCACCACCATTCATGGAAAAACACAATGACAAATTACCTAACATAAATTAAAATGTTATTTATAGTCAAGCAACAGACATCCTTGCTAATGCCAGCAACATGTTGCGCAACATCAACTTACCCACTCCGCACAACTGCGACCACAAAGCATTCTCACGCGCTCAACTCAAACGAAATAAAAGTTGGCTTTTGCGCTCATGAGCACGCACACACACACACAAATACCCATAGACTCACTTACCCGTCCACTTGCTAGAAGCAGCGTCCCCATGCAATAGCCATTGTGAGCAAATTAGTGTCATTCGTGTCTACTCGTTTGAATTTATCATCGTTAACACATGCCAATGTCTCGTAAATCTCTGCGAACTTGTTGTTTACCGTTTCCGCTTGCTCCCCAGCTGACTTTACAGTGTGCACAGCACAGCACTACACATACTAAACAATTTAATTTGTTTTTGTTACAGTTGCCCATTCCTTACATAAGTTTACTCTCTTTCCTCGTTGATTTTCGGATTTCTCTCTCGCTCACATTCTCTTATCCTTAGAGTCCTCGTTTCTACGAAATTTATATACTATTTTGTTGGAAGCGTAGTAAAAACGTTTAAGTATACATTACGTTATTAAGTTCGAATGACATGTTAACTGTAGCGAAGTTCTTAAATGAGTTTGCACTTTGTATAAGTGTTGTATGTATACACGAGTAGGGTTGCCATGTGATCATGAATTTCATTGAAATTATCAAAACTAATATTTTATGTATAATTTTGCGTCTTTGTTAGGTGATTGGAGACAAGTTGTTTGAAATTAAAACAAATGGCTTCAAAGTGTTCCGCAGCAACAACACTGTCGACCAAAATTTACACCCAAACCAATTGGAATATCTAGATATATGTATGTACATACATATCTACATAAGATCGATAAAAAACGCTCCATATCAGAATTTGGTTTTATTTGAAGAAACGCCCTATCTCAAATGAAAATATATTGAAAATGTGCTGAGATCGGGCGTTTTCAAACCCAATTCTAAGAAAGGGCGTTCCCAAACCAAATTCTGAGATAGGGCGTTCTTGAAAAGTTTTCTGAGATAGGGCGTTT
>NW_016188672.1:0-4089 GCF_001687245.7 Rhagoletis zephyria
ATGACAAAGAATAGAGAGTAATAATGTTATTCAATGCAGGTGGACGTCAACAAAATTTTTTTTTTTGCGAATTTAATACATGCATAGTGAAGTAGTCTAAAATTTATTTTGTAAAATGACGAAATATGCAAAAGCTCTAATCAGTGCCACTCTACATCATAAAATTTAAATATATTTTAAAACTGCACTTAATTTTTGTTCAAATAATAGGGACTAAAACTCATAATTAAGTTCTCAAGAAAATGAAAGGAAAAAAAATCTATCAAAACTTCTTAAAAAATCAGTCTACAGCTCTCAAGAAGAAATTTTCATTTTATTTCATTTGTATACATATTNACGGATTTTGACGAGATTTTCTCTAATATATTCTGTATCGATAGGAGAGTGAAATTTTTAATTTAGAATTTAATAGGGTTGTCACCTGTTAAGAAAATTACCATATTCAATTCTAATAAGCGTAGGCGTCAGTTCTGCACCGTCACTGTCAAATGAAAAGACTTGGCCTCTGAATGTGTAATAATGTATTGTTTGTTTGTACATGATGACATATGATCGGAGGCAGTGTGAAATTGTATTTTAATTCATATTCATAAATTCTTATAAGGCAAAATAAATGATTTTTAATTAAAACGATTGTCATGACATTCTCACGACAATTACAATGTCAAGGAATTCGAACTACCGTCGAAGCAAACGAGCCACAAATATTTTCATCTTGTATTTTTGATCAAAATTCCATAATAACTTTTTAACATCCTTCTTCTTTTTCTTCTTCTTTATTGGCGCTGTAATCGCCTAAGCTATTTCGGCAGATTTTATCATATCTAGCAACTATAGATGGAACTGCTAAGAATTTACTACGCACTCCAACCTAGCCTAACCTATATTGATACAATTTTGAACTTGAGCAACCGTTTCAATTGTACTTACGATCAAAATTAAACGAAAAGTAATCTTTTCCGCAAATTTATATTTTTGGGCATATTTTTCCAGTTTAACCCTTCGTTTAGCTATTTGTGGTGGTTTTCGGCGATACTTTTTCAAAAATTTCCATGCTTTAATTTAGTTAGGACTATGACCCAAATTGACTTTACTACGATTTCGTTTAGGCAAATTTTCCACTGTATTTTATGTCTTTAGCTTCAACTAAAAAAAAATATATAAATATAAATAAAAGTTCATGTCTTATTGGTTTTTGATGTATTAGTCCCCCCGGTGGACGTAATATTCGTGATTTACGCACACGTATTTCATATTTCATTAAATTTAATTAAATTGGTGGATTTTAAATAAAAAAAGAAATAAAAATATACAAAAAATATAAGAAATAGTTGGTGATAAGTAATGAAATCAGCGTAACATGCATGGAAATTTACTTCGCCAAAGGCCAGCGACTGATTGAATATTTGCATGAAAAGTTTGACGCCTACAATGAAACAAAATAAACTCAATCGAAAGAATCTGTACTAGGGATGGTAAAAAATATAAAAAAAAAATCGATTAATTAATCATATGATTAATTACAAGCCAAAAAATTTAATTGCAATTATTTAGAAATAATAAATTAATCGAATTTTTAAATGCACTTTTTTGCAGTGAGTATTCACAAAAACACTTTTCGATACAAAATGTCTAATTCTCCTTTTAATTAGCCTTAAATAAAATAAAACGCGTATTTTTAGCGATGATAATTAATTACTATTTACCAAAGTTTGCAAAAATAAAAGTTTTAGTAAGCGTTTTGTTGTTAATTATTATTTAAACGAGTTTGCAAAAACTAATTTTTGGTAGATGGTAGATAAGCGTTTTGTTGTTAGGCGGTTACGTTTCTCGATGCCTGTAATACCAGCTTTTAAAAAAAAGGCGCTCAGCAGGCATCAAGGACCAACTAAATGACAGTAATTTTTCGAAAGCCAATTAAGCTTTGGGTAAACAGTTTTCACTTCCTTCCAAGCATCGATGATATTCCGCTTTATTTCTGGGGCTTAACAATTTAATTAAAAACTAAATTTTTTTAAGGGTGACCCAAATCATCAACTTTTCGACTTTGTTTGTGTACAAGAGATTTATGAGGGGCCCATATTTCTTGAAAATATTTTTACGATTGTTTACAATTAATCGATTAATAATCGAGTAAAGAAACACAAAACTACGATACAATTAAATCGTAAATTGAACAAAAATAATCTATTAATTTAATCAAATGATTAATCGGTGCCATCCCTAGCGGTACCCACGCACGCTAAGAGCGATTTGGGTTTCACCTGTTTTATTCGATATTTATGGACGTCCATCATTAGGCATTAGCTTTCTCGATTATATTATATCATCTTTTGAGGTATAAACCTCACCTGTCTCTACATGGTTGGAAGTTGAATTCCAAGCGGCTTCCTGGACGGCCTCTTTTTCTGTCTGCTCTTCCAGTTCCAATTCGATTTCATTATATCATCTCCACTACATTCATTTCTGTGGGAAAGTCCTTTTTCATTATTCAAATACACAACAACAACAAAACCTCGCGAAAACAGTTTATCCGTCGCCTACTACCATTTAAGTTTCGTTTTCGAAAATTCAAATATACTTTTGCTCGAGGTACATATATGCATGGTGCATTTAATATTGATATAGTCACCGGGGTGACTAACAGTGTAACGACCGACTCAAAATTCTTCGCTAAATGGCTAAAGCGAGGGTTTAAATTTTTCGATAGTTGGTAAGTCTCTTCAAAATTATTAATTCTGGATAAGAGAGCATTTAAATGGCTTTTAGGAAATAAACTGGTTGCAATATTTTACTTAAAATTTACGTATACTTAATTCACAAAAATTTTAGACATGTTGTGACTCTATTCAAAAGTTTATATTTACATCTAGGACGGTAAAGCTGGTCTTCAAAATGGTGTTAGCTGACAATTTGATGGATTATTAAGAAGGATATAACATTTTAAAAACATTTTTTCGAAATTAACTAAATTTGAACAACATGACTATTTTCGCCAGTGCATGGGGCTTCCCATCTTTAAGATGAGGGAGGGATTAAGGGAGATATTACCACCACAATAAATATTTAATCCGTCTGTGTCCGAAATTTTGTTAAACACGCGATTTTGCACCATAAAATATTGAAAGTTTTTCTGAACATAATTGTTTTTTCATGTACTTTTTCAACCAATTTTTTGTAACTAATGCCGATTTTCCACTAGGCATTGAAATGACAAAAAATGTATGCCATTTAAAAAAATGCCAAGTGGAAATGAACTTAATGATTATTCTTTTAATGTAATGACTCGATTATTTTTTAATGCCCGACTTTATCACTTGTCATTTTTCCCATTTAATGCCGAGTGAAAATCCAGCATTAGATACACGTAAACATGATTATATTATAACTCATTACCATTTTCATTTAAGAATTAAACGTTGAGTGCGCATATATCATGCTTGGTAGCTTTTGGTCATACGAACAATGCCTCATACTCAGTTTTACCTAGGGATGCAGAAAAAATATCGAAGCATCGGAAACATCGAAGTTTGCTATTCGATGAATCGAATAAAACCGATGTTTTGCACCTTCTGATATATGTCGATATATCGATGTATTTTTTTCGATGCAACGACTTTAGGGTGCAATGCACACTGTACATATTAAAATTATTTTGTATGCTTCCAAACTCTTTGCTCTAGTAACTATTATAAATGTGGAAATTTCACTATTTATGCACAATTAGAATATACACTCTATTAATAATATGCAAAATGTATGAGTTATTTAGTGCCAAACAACCATCTACAAAATGATATTAACTGATATGCTATTGATACTCTAAAACCCTTTGGAAATTTGGCAAATTTTAAATAGCAAATTCCAAAATGGTTTCACATAGCTTATAAACATAGTGAAATAATATAAAGTGATGTATTCTTACTTCAAAGAAAAATTTGAGTTTGTAATTTTCGCTTTTTTTCACCTTTTTCTTCTTAAATATTTATCGAAGGTCCGATTGTTTAATTTTCTTGTTGTATATTTTTAATTGAGAGAAGCTGTTGATATTTTCATTCGATGCATCGAAAATATCGATGTTTTTATACG
>NW_016188677.1:0-4087 GCF_001687245.7 Rhagoletis zephyria
CTGAAGTGTGTTCAGTGGCAACTCGGCCCACTGCAACCGGAGCACAGGCACTCGCTCGCGAGCTTCGGTTCCAGAAACAGCACTTTCAGTTTCTGCTCGACCACTGGTACTAGTCGTCGGTGTAGACATGTTTAAACTGTGAGTGAGTGAGTGTGTGCTGCTAAGCAGAAGACTCTAGAGCAATAGTAGTAGAGAAGAGCGAAGAGCAGCAGTTAATCTAATTAATTTGCTTTGTTTCCTCTAACGGAGAATGGAAGAGAGCAATTGAGAGTGCTCGGGAAGGCGACGCATCTCTTTCGGCTGCTGTTTCTGCCGTTGCAAAGTGCTCGAAATGCAAAAGCCAGCAATAATTAGGATGAACGGAGAGAGAGAAAGAGGAGAAAGTGAGCTCCAGTTTGCATTAAGGAGATCGTCTTCAGTCTGTTGCCTCCCCCGCCTCTTTCTTCTCCTCTGCTGAAAACAGATCGGTAGTGAAAAGTTTCAATGGAAGAGAGTGAGTGAGTGGTCCAACTACTCTGTAGTTGGACCACTGAATAGAAAGCTGGTAAAGTGAGTAGGAGAGTCAGTGAATGGGACGAATTAAGATTAATGCAATTAATTCTGCTCCAAATGAGACTGCTTCAGCTAAGGGAGAGTGCTGCTTTGCTGTGGGCCCTTCTGCTCTTTTTCTGATGCTCAATTGCAGCTCAAATATTTGGCGCAATCAGCAGAGTTTGGTGGCAGAAGCAGAAGAAATGAGGCAACACCATTTTTGCACTCCTTTTCTTCTTCTTCTTCTTTTCTCCTCTTCCCTGCACTTTCATTCAGTTTGCCCTTTTCAGTCACTGTGCTGCACTCATTGACTACTGAGCTATTCAGCAGCACCTCTCGCTTTCCCCTCTTTTTCCTCTCTTTTAGTTTTCCCGTCGTTTTTTATTGCGATAATGTGCAAATCAACGACGACGACACCACTGAGTTTGCAAAACCAGTGCTGCAGTTTGAGGGAAAGAGAGTGGCGGACAAGCAAATGACACATGTGACACAATCGGCAAAAGAGCGAGCAGAATTGTTGTTTTTTGTATTTTCTTTGCAATCGATATTTACGACTAATTAATTGGACGACTGTGTGCACTGTGTGGAGGAGAAAGGGGGCAACGGTGATGATTTATTAATTGGCACGGGGCAATGCGCTTCTCCGTNCTCTCTGTTGCTCTACTCTTATTTAGATGTTGGAGAGATAAATAGTTAGATTTGCTTCGTGTGTGTGCTGTTTTTTTGGGCAGGAAAGAAGCTTATTTCTCAGCCGTACAAAAAATGGGAGATAGTTGACTGAATTTTGCTAGAGTTGCAGATTTTTTAGGTGGATGGTTTTTGGTTAGAAAGGGAGAGAGAAATTGAG
Organism: Rhagoletis zephyria; assembly: GCF_001687245.7. NCBI lineage: Eukaryota > Metazoa > Arthropoda > Insecta > Diptera > Tephritidae > Rhagoletis > Rhagoletis zephyria. The sequence continues at coordinate 1,379 of NW_016188677.1, forward strand.
GTTGTTTTTTGTGGTTTTTCGCTGAATAAAGTTGTTTCTTTTGGGCAGAATAAAGTGTCTTGCGCTTTAAATATTTTTTCGCCGTTGAGCTGAGCAGGATTTTGACATTTTAAAGTCATGTCCTCCTCCTCTTCTTCTTCTTCTCGCCGGCGCTCTTGTTTATTGCCCAATTTTCTTAATGCAACCGAAAGAAAGCATTAAGAAAAACCACTGTTTTACAGCAATTTCAAATTTCAATTCAGTAGCTTTTTGTTCTGCTGGCTGGTGCGCGTAGTTAATCTCATGGCATCTCTCTTTTCTTTTTATTTGAGCTAACTTGGGCTCATTTGTTGCTGTACCCAGCAACCATTTATCGCCGCATTTTTTCCTTCTCTTTTTTGCCGCCAATTTAATTGCGTCAAATGTGTCGACGAAGACGCTGTGTGTTTGCCAGTCGCTTTCTGCAGACTGCTGCAGCAGTGTCGCTTTTCAGAGAAGTTTTTTCATCTGCTCTTCTTTCTCTTCTTCTTCTCAGTCCTGTCCATTGTCATAATTTGTCAATGAGAGTCCAATGTCCAATTCTCTCTCTCTCCCCATCTTCCTCAATGACTTAGCAACTTGCCAGCATTTTCTTTCAATTGCTTCCAGTAGAGCTGCTGCTGCTGTTGCCGCCTCTTTTGCTCTCATTCTCTCATTCTCTTTCTCTTCCACCCAGTGGACGGGCACATTGTCTTGACTGTGTTGTTGTTGTTGTTTTATTAAAAAGAAAGAAAGAGAAGAGAACAGGCGGCAAAAAAGCAATAGGCAACCAGAAGTGTAGAGAGTGGATATAAAAGAGTGGCAGCAGCAAAATGGACTTTCCGCTTGGACTGTCGCCGCTGTCGACTCAAAAGAGTGAGAGAGAAAGCTGGAACGCTTGAGCCTCTTAAATTATGTTTTAGATTTAATTTAAAAACTTTAAATAACATTAAGGCATCGTTTGGGNGACTGTCGCCGCTGTCGACTCAAAAGAGTGAGAGAGAAAGCTGGAACGCTTGAGCCTCTTAAATTATGTTTTAGATTTAATTTAAAAACTTTAAATAACATTAAGGCATCGTTTGGGCGGAGACAAATAGTTTTTTGGAGCAATAGCACTTTTAGAGGCGGAAATTGATTTTGCTATTGTGTGTCTTCTTCTTCCTCGTCTCCTCTTTCTCTTTTTTATTTCATTGTTTTTCGTCTTGTTGCCCTGAAAACTGCTGCTCAAGTATTAATTAGTATTTAGTACTGTCTTAAATGTCTTTTTTTGTGCCTTACTGTTGCCAGGCACTTACTTGCTATGGTTTTTCCAGGCACGTGTGAGTTCAAGCGTGTGGCAATACGTTTTCCTTCTTCTACTTTGTTGTTGTCGGTTTTTTCTGACTACAAATGACAAATGATCAGCAGTCTTTGCAGCCAACCAACTAACAAACAAGCAAACTTTTTTCTGTCCATCTGCACTTGATCGTTTGTTTTTATTACGTTTATTACCATCACTTTTGGTAGAAGAATAGAGGCTCGGTTTTTAATTTTAAACAGTTGCCCTTAGCTTTCCTGCATTGCTTTACCCGCCGCTGCTGTTTTGTTCAGGACAAAAGCCACCGACCAAGGCGCAGTTAGTTTACAGCCGGCGAAACAGTTGTCCAGTGTACAGACATTAGCAGCGCAAAACTTTATGCGAGTTAATGCGAAATGCATTTATAAAACTGGCAGGCGGTTTATTTACATTGAACACTGACTGTGTTTGAACAAAAGGAAAGGAGCGGTCATTAATTACGAAAGAAAAAGAGGGAAAGAGAAAATGTATAAAATACTGCTGCCACTACTCAATTTGCGGTTAGCCTTTTTCTGTTGTTGTTGTTGTTTTTATGTTTTGAAAAAACCAGAACTTTATTTTTTGTTTGTAAACTTAAAACTTGTTTTCAAAAGGTCACATTCCACTTACTTCTTCTTCTTCTTCTTTCTTAGTAAATAAAAATTAAATTACACTTACTTGAATACCCACACACTTGAATATGATACTGCAGAGCAAACGATACTATTTTTTTCTTTTTATTTGATCAAACTCTACTAACTGAAATTACTTTTTACAATTTGAGATGTATCTAACTTTTTAGCATTTTCTGTTGCTTCTTCTGTTTGCAATTGAAATATGATTCACAAATGCGTGTAGTTAGTGCTGTTGCTGCCCGAAAAGTACTGAAGAATTTTTCTTTGGCCTGCCAGCCGAAAACAGGGGCAACTTGCTCTGAATTTTTCAACTGTAGAATTTTAAAATTTTCAATTCATCTTTCCTCTTTTTTGCATACGTACTGTTCCACTTTCACTTTTGGAGGGAACTGTTCTCTGTTTCTCCTCCTTCTCACTCGCTCACTCTATGGTTTTGAATATTTAAAAATAAATAATTCATTTGATATGAGTAACTTGTAATTTATAATCATATATTATTTGTTGCCGTTGCAGTGTTTGTACCCCCAATACAGTTCTGTTCAGTTCAGTTTGGGGACGACTATGAAATATTCAGAGGCAATGTGGTGGTGGCATCTAGTTCACTGCTTTCACTGCTGCTGCACAACAACACCGGTCCAGTTGCATACTTTTCATTTAAAATTGCTCTTTTATTTTCTTCCTTTTCTCCTTCCTTTTTATTTCTTTTAATACTATGTGGGTAAAGGCGTGTGTGCAATACCAATGGGGCGGCCAGTGTGCACT
>NW_016188678.1:0-4087 GCF_001687245.7 Rhagoletis zephyria
TGCCGCTGTGTGTGCGCGCGCGTAAAAATGGTGGTGGACAAATTTTTATGGGCAACCAAATTTTGTGAATTACACGCTTGGGAAGCTCAAAGCGAATTAGTAAGCTGGCCGCAGACTTTCAGTGTAATCCGCCAATAAATAAAGTTGGAAATAATTTTTGTTGTGATTTTCGTCGACTCTCCAGCTGCCGTGGAATGGGTTTGCGTGCCCGATCTGAGTAGATAATCGGGCTTGACTTCGATATAAATAAATGTACATAGTTACATGCATGCACACATATATTTTTTATGATACAATTTTTACAACAAAAAAATCAATTTGCTAATTTTAAATTTAAGTTTCCCTACTATTTAATGGTATTACTGAAAATCTTTGCTCAAACTCCTTTCCTTTCTACTCTCATGGCCGGATAAAAGTGTCAGAATATAGGTGAATACCATGACACCTATTGGTACGGGAAGTCCAAAGCATATCCTCTATGAGAAAAGTGGAACGAACCGAGAGTGCTACAGCGCAAACTCCGAGCATCCTTTGTCTTTCAGTATTAAGCTCACAGCTTAGCAGACAGAGTCAGTTAGGATTGCTATGGATGGGCGCAGACCCATTGCTACAATTGAGCCGTGGTAGGGCCAAAAACTTCACTAAGGTAGACTCCTCTAGAGTCACCTACCAAGTGGGATGTTCGCACCATCGTCTGTCTAACTAAAAGGCTTAGGTCACTGAAGGCTCCATCGGAGCGCCTACGATTTCCGGACTCGATATTTCGCAGAGGTAGCAAAAGAAAGGAAGGTCAACGAAATGATACAAAGGAAGCAAAGCAACACTGAATCCGATCTCAGTATGTAAATCACAGAACTGGATACAGGTGTATGCAAGCTTTCTGTGATAACAGTAGATCCATGGAGCTGTGCAAGGCTTCGATCGATAAAATAGCTTAAATATATCCAGGAGATTGTCATAAAGATTGGGAGGTGCCCCCAAAAATTTAGGCCAGGCAGAAGGAGGTCTCCCCATAATGTCTATCTATATACTATGAAGCGCACTTAAGCATATTTTCACTTAAGTTTTGTACAGATCGCTTCCAGAAAGTGTAGTATACACCTGGAAGAGGAGCTCAATGGTATTAACAGATCTATCAGCTCCTCCTTTTAGACCATTAGCCAGCCGCTTAAACCTGCTCGCTCGAAAAAAAACATCCTCTAGTGGACCATCTGTAGCTAATTTTTTGGCAACTGAAAGGGGAAGTAGTCATGAGATAAATAGCGTCGTATACTTTATCCCTAATACCAAACCCACCGTTGTTTCTTGTTTACCCAAAATAAACATTTCTTCCTCTAAATGTGGTCGCGCTGGTTAGCAGTTAATCGATCACCGCTTTGTAAAAGGATAGATCTGTTCGTTTTCTTGCCTTCAGTAAACTTGTAGGCATAACCTAGCGGTAATTGGAGTGAGGATTACGAATTAGAGAGCGAACTACGTAATTGGGGTGCCGAGGGAAAGCCGTATTATTGGCTTACTCGACGACCTCGCGTATATGAATATTTCATTGCTCAGAAACCCAAATTAACTGCAGAGGCTTTAAAATAGTGTGGCAAAAGACCCTATTTCCCAACGAGACTCAGGTGGCAGGCTGAACTCATGGCACAGTTTGAAGGGACGTCCCGCTAGTTCGGTGACGTCAGCTTTGTGATGCTGCACGCTTGGACAAAAAATGTTTACCTGAGTCCAGTTAGGTTGTAACTATGGTACACAGGAAGAAGGATTACGATATGTTTTCTTTGGCCTGCTGGATGTGACATTCACTAGCTTAAGTAGACGGCCTGGCATTCCATCGAATGGCTTACTGGTTAATACCTCATCGGCCTCTCTCTGACCAGTGTGGCCAGCTCGGCGCTGCTCCGCTTAGGTCTCAAATTGATTATAAAATTTGCGGGCCAAATTGCGTAACGACTTCGATTCCTTTCTTGCGACTTAAGCCAATATGCGATTAAAATATTTCGCAGTTGATAAACTCTTAGTATGCAAAGATTTTTCACTTATAATTTATTATATAATATTCCTATTGAACATAGGGCAGCTTCAGAAGAAACTTACACACCATGAAATTAGATTTCGACCAGCGTTAATCCTAAATAAAGTAATACCAAGGATTTTTGAATTAAGCCGCGAAAAAATACGGAATAAACACTTTAATATACCTAAAGTAGTAAATACCTTTTAAAGCCAAAGTAGGTTGTTGTAATATGGGTAAAAGCGCGAAGGGTAGTCGTAAACAGGCAATTTAGCCGAAGCCTCGTTGGCTTTAAGTGCCGCCACAAAGCTGATGTTATTGTTGTCGAAAAGGCGGTAAACTAAAAAAGTAGCTTGTTGTTATATCTACGAGTATCTGCAAGAAAGACCCAAAGCATTTCTGCTATGTACTCAAATATTTGTATGCCTTTCTAATTTGTAACTTTGACGAGCACTTGCCACATGCCACATTTCGGCAGCACTAACTAAGGACACAACCACCGCCCACACCGGGTACTTAGAGAGAGAACACAAAAGTCAAAAGCTTATGCAAATATATGTAAATACGACTGTGTACACTAAAAATGTTTGTTTGTCGGTGATTAGGTTGATGGCAAAAAGTGAAAAGGCAACTTTTAACTTCTTCCACACTGATGGCATGTATGTATGTATGTATGTGTGTAAGTATGTGNCTGGCTGACTGGATGGCTGAAAATGAAAATGGTGAAAATAGCGTGTTAGCTATCTTTTCGCCGTAATATGGCCGTGGTGCGGTGACTTTTGTTGAAGCGTTTTTGTGGCACCTAAATGGCACTTGCATATACATATGTACGCGTCGATAGGCGGTGGTTAGTGGGAGCAGCAGCGGCGACGGCTGGATACTCGAAAGTTTTGGATGCTGCTTCTTTAGCGCATATTTTCAAAAACAATTAGACTAAGTTAGTGGTTGGAGATAATGGCATGGCAAAGGCAATGCGATTTGCACTACGACATACATAAAGACACACACACACACCTGCACAAATGTAAGCAAAGTATGTTAAAACAACTATGTGGAAGAAATTGCCGCAAAAACAGAAAGTAAAAATTATTATTTTAGAATTTGAATTGCAAATATGGTTTGTTTGTGTTCTTTGGAAGTTATAAAATTGTTGGTAAAGCATTGTGTTGTTCTTTATGTCAGTGGGAAAAGAAGGATAAAATTCAAATTTTAAATGGCCTCGCTTGGAGGCTGTGACTTTAACAAAAACATGTTTTTCGCGGTCTGACGAGAATTAATTTATAGAAATTTCTGTAAGTTGACAAACAAATACTTTCAATTATTTAATCTAAAGACGCGTCAGCATAGTTGACAGCGAAGAAAGACGCGTTAATCTAATTGACCGCGAAGAAAGACATGCCATGACAAATTGTTTAGATTTTCCCTCCCCTCACTTCCGCCGTGCCTACTTTTATCGTGTGTGGTTCTTCGCTGTCAACTAGGTTTAAGTGTTTCGCTTCGGCTTATTTTTTTACGCCGTTAAAACCCTCATGTGTCTTTCTTCGTGTGCATGGAAGCCATGTACCAGGATTACTAACTGTAAACATATTCATTGCGGATGGTCTCTCATGATATTTTTTTTACATTAGGTTAAAGCACCTTGAAGGGATAATTTTCAAACTAAGCTGAGCCTGTTAAAGTGAGGCTGCAAGTGCAATTAAGTGCTGATTATACGCTTGGCTTCGCCTCAGATGAGGCCTCCTTCCTTTGATGACAATAAAGTTCATGAATGATGTTGGTCGACCGGAGAATGCAAGTACGTGGAGTGGCTAAGCCTGAAAAAATCCATAATTAGGGGAAGGAACTCCTACCTCATATACCACATACACGAGATTTAGCCTCCATCAACTATTTCCTGTTTCCAAATCCAAGGAAATAGCTGGACGGTAAGAGATTTGGGCAGAATAAAGAGGTAATCACTGAAAAAAACGCACCTGAAACCAATGGAGACTATGTTGAAAAATAAAATGGCTTTGTGACGAAAAGTTTATATTTTTTTTTCAAAAAGTCACTGACTTTTCAAATTACCCTTGTTTG
>NW_016188679.1:0-4087 GCF_001687245.7 Rhagoletis zephyria
CCCCACACGCATTTTTGGACCACCCTAATGTACATTGTACATATGTACTTCTGTGAGTATAAAATTTTTCGAGTGCTTACTTAAAGGTCCAAGTGAGAAATCCGGTGAATATCTTTGAAATCTGCCAATAACCACGCCCACGAAACACGCAAACGAGATTATCATACATTTTTGGCTAATGGGCGTGGAGNGCCGCCCGCTTATGACCACAAGTGTGTATCTCGGTAACCGATTTATCAATTTCATCTCAACTCGGTGCACTTAACTACCTTGGCACGGAAAAGCCATTCGTTGACAATTATTAAAATCGGACTAAAATTACACCCGTTTCTCGTATAACGGTAAATTTCAGAAATGTGAAAACTCCGGTACGCTGATTACGCTAATCTACTCCAAGTTAATAGTTACAACAATCTTTTAACAATATAAAAGTACTGCTATAGACTTTTGGGAATTGGGCGTGGCAACGCCCATTTTATGACTACCAAACTTGGTTCAATTATTACATTAAGTCCAACTCAGCATATTATCGGAAACGTTTGAAATCGGGGAAACCCCTCTGCTTATCAATCAAAAGAAAATTAGAGAAATTTTAAATGACGATATTGATACCTGCGCCGGGTATATAAAGTTCGGTTTCGCTCGAACTCATACTTCACTACTTGTTGTTGTATAGAATGTGCAACACAAAATTGAACTGGAAGGTTATTGAGTTTTGTATGAATCACGAATCTGTTAATCAGTTGCAGCATTCAGCCAAAAGTGAGCGCCTCTCTGAACGTTTCTCCGTTTTCGATGGCTAAATTACTTTTTGCTTTTGCTCAGCTTTTCTTGAATTAAATGTAGGTGGGAATTGAGGGTTTCAGTGCAATTATATACCGTGCACATAATTTCTTAAGGAGGATTTGTAAATGTTTTCGTTTTGTCATTTTTAACAGGAAGAAATTGGTGTTGATACAACATTCATAAAGTTTGGTACTTGGAGCCGAAAAAGTTTTGCAGGAGGGGCATCATAGTTAGGAACTCTTATTTAACCAGCAGAGTACACGAAATTTCTTCAAAATATTTGCGCCTATATTTTTAGAGTTGGTAAACGAAAATACTAACAGATTTTTAAGTTTTTTCGGATTTATGGTCTTCTGGTTAAAACCAGCATACTTATACTCTGAATTTCATCATAATCGAACAGCTTTGATCATTTCGGCCTTTAAGATGCAGAGGGCGTGGCTGTACGTAGGCTTTACCATTTTACAAATTTTTTCATTCCTACGTATGTATAGGATAGAGCATTAACGTAGTTTCAGCGAATTTGTAGTACCGTTACTAATTTTGGACGCAGCTCATATGGGGACATCCCACTGTGCGGAGCACTGGCCCTTAGACAAATATGCCTACCCTATAATAGGAATTGGCACAAGTGTCAGCTAGACAATAGACATATGAAGAGCTATCATAAGCGAAATGAGCAGATTTATTACAGAATCAAGATGGTTCGACAAAGTAACATAGGAAGCATATGAAAAAATATTTCCCACCAGGACTGCATCAAAATGGCGAAATGCATCCTACACAGATACTAGGGAGCACTGCAGCCAACTATCGAAGCTATAGGAAGAGAATTTGCTATTAATGCAATTTTAAACTTAAAATTTTCAAAGAAAAAGTATTAAAATTTTTATAAAATACAGAAATACAGAGCACATCTGGAGCGGAATGTTATACAACCACTTTTTCTCGCTGGAATTTACTATTTACGGTGACCAACTACAAATCTGTATACTCAGAAGGCTTCGTAGACACCTAGTTAAAAAGCTTATAACTTTGATGAAATGTAAAATTTGACTTACATATTCTTTAACTTTCGTAAAAAATAATAAATATTAAATAATCGAAAAGGTAATATGCAACGAATTCTAAAATGTCTCTTTCCTATTTATATTTTTATCTACGCTTAAATTTTTCATATCTATACTTTTTTTTTTAAGGGAATTAGTACTATTTTTTATAATTTTACTAAAATTAAGGTAGAATTGCTTCATTAAAAGAATTGCTTCATTCAAAAGCCTTAAAAAAATCGTAGTAAGAATGATAAGCTACAATATAAAGACAGTTTGACAGCATAAAACATAACCAAAGATACAGAAAGCAAGGATGCTGGCTATGTTTATAGTCCCTTCTATGTCGTTTGTGATAACGAAATTGCTGCCACGATTGAACGAAAATTTTTTTTTTTTTTTGCCAAACTACAAGGATGCCCCTATTAAATTAATAAAGAAAATACATACTTAAAAATCGGGACACTTATACGTCCCGACTATTAAAAAATATTCAGCGGAACAAGTCTAAAATCGGCACTGTCCCGCCAAAATCGGTACGAATGGTCACCATAATTATAGTGGATGCTGAATATTGAGAATATACTTGAGCATTTTTTTATTGGACATAAAACATACTTAAATAAGACGATAACATCACAATAGACAGAGTGCCTTTTGTGCGGCTGTTGACTGTGAAGCTCTATCAAGAAAGGTATCTATGTAATTCTCCATATTGTAAACACTGAAAAGTCAAAGTAGCATTACTTAATGTAACAAAATAAGATGAATATCACTGAGATGATAAAAGTTGGTATATCGCTAAGTATTTTAAAAATCGTAAGCTACTTTACTGAATAGTCCTCCAATTGATGGTAAATGTAAAAATGTCGTTGGCGCGTTAGCTTTTTCACAAACTGAAGAATCAACAAGAGGGAGCTAGTATAGTACAGTGCAAAAAATGCGCCTAATCCGACTAATACCACTTTTGACCTCTTAATATGGAATGAACTGTTTGCTGTTTTTGCTTCGAGCATGTCCTATGAATAGACTAATTGTTCCCCTTTTTACCCGAACGGGTATAAAAAGCGACTAGTCTTTAAAAAAAAAAATTTGCGCCAGCTACGATTCGAATCGAGGTTCTCAGTCTTGTTTAGCGTATGCTCTCTCTATGTGCCAACGCCATATCATTAAATCGTTGGCAGTACACGTTAGAGATGAGTCGGGGACTAATTAATCTCCAATTATACCCGTAAGTGATGAGTCGAGACTAATTGATGTCCAATAGTACCCGTATGAGACTAGTTGGGACTAATTAATGCCTCATTATACCCGATTGAGAGTAACTCGGAATACTCTCTTTGAAGATTAGTGGCATAATTTTTTGCAGGGTATATACTTGGTGCACACACACACACACACACAAACAACAACAACAAATTTTCATCTACAGTTAAAGTAGCATCACTGACCTCATGCAAAATTAGCGGTTTCCATCGTACTTCGTGTGTATTTATGTATGTGTGTATGTATATAACAATGTCTGTGTAGCCAGACCCCTTGGCTCCACTGCTCGCATTTATCTTAATTAAGTTATTGATATTAGAATAAAATTGTATTTTGCTTGCGGAAAGAATATAAAAACCTTAAAAAGTTGCCTTAATCACAAACGATTCAGAGAGCAATGAATTCAACTTAATAGCCTTCGAATGATTAATGAAAACATATTAAATGTGCGCGTGTTTCCGTAAGAAAATGATAGTTAGGCATATCGTCGTTTAAAGTACAAAACCGCGTATCGTCATTCTGCAAAACCACGTAACTGACATTTCATGCCAAAAATTGGATTTGCTCACACAAGCTCTTGGCTCAATCCTTATCCATTCGTCCTCAAATATACCAGCCAGAAATTCGATTTATTTATAAAAAAGAAGACCATTTTGAAATAGTGTTTTTATTCTCTATAAAATAATTTATGCAACCTAACATACGTGGTTTTGCATTATCTTGATACGCAGTTTTGCATTTTGTTGATACGCGGTTTTGTACTGTAAACGACAATGTATAAATTGGGAGGTGACCACGCCAATGCTCCGTTAAATATAATATAGACATGTAAAACCCCAAAAAGTTGGAAATTCCATACTGGGACCATTATTTTACATATTGAAAAACATTATTCTCTGCATTTTTATATACTACATATATTGTCAATTTCAATCCGTATTTAAAAATGATATATGAACAAGAGGTACTAAATTTAATAACAGTTA
>NW_016188680.1:0-4087 GCF_001687245.7 Rhagoletis zephyria
ACCAGGTCCCGTCTTATTCGCAAAACCCTTGTAGACCAGTGTTATCTCTGCCTAGCAATGTCCTCTTGATTCCAAAACTATTTAGGCTGCATAAACAGTCTTTCACTAGTTTAGATTTTATTGTGTTCAACTTCAGCGCTAGCAAGGCATAAAGCAAATGCTTTTAGAAGCTCTGCCTCTCCTGAGGCATTTTATGGCACAGATAGCTATCGCAGAAATATTCTTCGAAAAAGGTGGGGTAGCTGACCATTGGTATCGATCATTTAAAATTTTGTCCAAATATACTAGCTCCATGTTTTCAATCTTCAAGTTTTGATCTATCAGTATACCAAACTGCATCTCCTGATATGGTGCCAAAGTTTCCAGTGCTCCAGAATGCTGGATAGGCAATAGCGACCTTGAAAATCCTAGAAATTACTAATTTTGGAGCTACTGCGTCCCTCATAATAAACCAGAAAATATATAGAACAGAGTTCAACAGTTCTGCAGAGGGGAAGGAAAGCTAGTTCGACGCGAGTTCTGACTTAGTTTGATTTGCTGCAGGGTGTATACACGTGCATACATACAACTGTCGATTCGGCACTGGTCCGAAAAGTCAAGAGAAGTATATCTACTCGTAGTATTTTTAAGCTTATGCAGTGCCGAATGAAAAATAGTGGGTTAGAAAAATATGGCACACAAAAACGATCAATTTCTTCTTCTTCTTTAATAGAAAATTCATTCAACTTTTGTTTGCTTTGCTGTGGCATATGAAATTTTCAGATATTCACACTTCACACTGCGGCAAACATATATATATACATACATACGTATACAAAAGAGCAGACCATTTCATGCATATAGAGATTGAAATTTATTGAAAGCTTATACATAACTACTATGGAAAATTTCTGAAAATTCTGTAGCCAATAGATTATACATAACTACATACATAAGAACATACGTATGAATTTGCAAATTTTATATTTATTCAAAACAACAACAAGTTGGAGCATTGAAATTCACAAACTGACTAAACGTAAATAAATATATTCAAGATTCATAGAAATGCAGAATGAAATATTTTAACTTATGTGTCAATATTAATCAAAGCGAATAGTTTACAAAAAGGCGACTTCGAAAGTAAAACAAGAATCTTTGAAAAAAAAAGAAAGAAACAAAATTTGTTGAAAATACTTAAGTCAATATTTTTTAAGTGGTACAGCGAAATTATTTTGAATTATTACATAAAGAAAATGTTGACTTTATTTCAATTACTCAATTTAATTAAGTGTTTTTGATAAATATCGCTGCACACACATTGACCTTAAAACCTTAATTTTATTAATATTTTTTTTTTTTATTAAGCTGTTGTTTTAGAATTACAAGTTCTATTGGAAATTTAATATAGATACAGGAGCGTATGCAGTAAAAGTCTTTTGGGGAGGATTTCGAATATGAGCCAGAATTCGTTGAACTTACTTATATTTGTTTAAGTGTTCATAGCCTTCTTTTTTCCTCTCCACATCAATGAAATATTTATCGAAAAGTTTTCTATTTCAAAATTGTGTAAAAAATAAATGGTGGCTAATGTTAGCTTTATGTCAGTTGAAACATGGACCCTTTCCGAACACACCCATCATAGGACAATCACCGAGACTGGCGTAACGCTTCACGAATTCCCCGTCGTCAGTCCACCTAACCGAACAGCGAGAATGAGCTCTTAAAGGAGGATTTCATGAATGCGAAGAACTTAATAACAATTTCTTCGGCCAAGCGTAGTACAAGGTCAGCATTAATATGACCGATGACAGTTAAGTCTTAGGTGAATTTTTATATCAGAATCTCATTTTTTTGTGAAAAATGCGATATAATGTACAGCACCGCATCTATCACTGCTCAGGAAGACCATATCTACAAGGCCATGCGGAGATAACGAATATTAAATAATATAACTCATTGTCAAAGCCCACCCTTGGCCTAGCTTTTCTAACCTTAATTTACCTAATGAAATTTTTGCATCTTTTTAGAGCTTTCATCGAAGAATTTTAAAGACTTTTATAAATTTGTGAAAACCTCTTTTTTTATAAATTCGGCTTGAAAATTAAGTAGTTACACTTAGTAAATCAATCAGTCATCCAAAATCAGTTGTTGAGGATTCATGAAACTATTTCAGATAAAAAATCGATAAAAGGGAAACCACAAACTAAAAGTTATCATAAGAAAATCATCTGAAGCATTTATTAGACATAAAATAAGAGCAAAAATGGTTGACTCATTCAGGCAGGCCTACTTTCACCTACAGAAAATATGAAAAATTAAGGGCTTCGTTTTTAATAAAATGAAAAGGTAAAAAAAAAAATGTTGTGGACAGCTGAAGCCGGCGCACAGCATCGTATGAAAAAAGATGTGAATTGGAACCAAAATTAAAGAAAACAGGCAGTGTTAATAGCACCAAATACTCGTGTCCAGATAATTCTTGTCATGGCTTTTGAAAGCGGAACGTTCTTTGATGCCACTCTATGGTCTTCTATTTACATTTTCCTTAAGTTTTATTGCGGTAACTTAATTATTACTTCAGTTAATGTGCGTCGTCTTTTTTTATCTGCCTTTTGCGCACTAATTAATTCAGTAGTACGCCACATCCCTACTGCATACCGTTAGTTTTCACGTCAACAACTAATCAAGACAGCGCAAATTTCACAGAATCGCGTGGTTGAACTCTCCACCACTAACTGCATATCCGCACTCGAGGCGCGAATGAAATTGCTGTTTGCCTCAGAGCCCGTCGCATCTCCCAACCACTTTGGCCTTAACTATTACGCTTTCNACATAACTAATATACGTCTATGGCAGGAAGGGAGAGACCAAATGAAGACAATGACTTCAGCCATTAGAGCGCGAAACGGCAGCAGCAAATGATGCCAGACACTCACTCATCCTATTTGGTGCTCACTCAAGGCTTTTCGAAGAGTACGGAACTGTTGACGGTCAGCTTAGGAAATCGACAATTTCACTTCGCTAACCAACAATGGACGGAAGTTAATAATGAAGTATAAAAAAAGCGACGAGATGTTCAACGGCTGATGCGTGCAAAAAAGCTAACAACTAAAAACTAAGTGGACAACGAGATGTGCGATTGAAAGAAAATTCTGCAAAAACGCAACGAAGATGATAAGTCAAAAAAGCCAGCCGAAAGACAATGGCACATTGTGGAAAGTATAATGATGCGCAGCATCCGCTCAATGTTTGTATCTGATCAATGGGGTAGCAGCGCTGCTTGTCGCATGAATGGCAGTCGATTCGTTGCTATTTTGTTCGGCGATGTCCATGCAACAGGACATTGCTGTCTTTTCGAATCTGCTGTTGCATCAATTTGCTTTCGCAAAACGCAACCAAACACGAATAGCAGCGAACTAAGAGTTACATGGCTAAGCGGATGAAATCAAGAAGGATAAGAACTTTTCAAATGCAAAATTTTGCTATTATTTTAGAGGTCGGTCGCCTTGAATCGCCTCGGGTGAGGTATCTATGTATTAGAGATTTACGCCGAGAGGGTTTGCGGCGGCGGCATGGTCAACTTCAAAAAGAATCGGCGGCTTCGGCGGTCCACTGCCCATACGGTAGATTACAAGTAGTCAGATTATAATTCTATTTAATTCATTGTTGAATTAGTTTTCAATTTAAATATTGTTTCTTTCTACTTGAATTCAAATGCTGACTGCCTGGCGCTGAGAGCTGGGCGAATAGAGGAGGCTCTGGGGTATATATGTACATATCGTCGTTCTGCAAAGCCGCGTAACTGACATTTTTTGCAAAAATTGGATTTTCTCCCACAGGCTCTTGGATCAATCCTTATCCATTCGTCCTGAAATGCGATGGCTTTACCAAAAAGAGAACCATTTTGCAATATGACTGTTTTTACTCTCTAGAAAATAATTTATGCAACCTCACATACACGGTTTTGCATTTTGTTGATACGCGATTTTGTACTTTAAACGATAATATATATCTCTCTGTTCTCTACAGATTCGTGTGTACTATTAAAAAAATTGAAACAGTTAAGTTATGGGAGTAACTTATGTCGCTATTAATAAATTTTTGTAAT
>NW_016188681.1:0-4087 GCF_001687245.7 Rhagoletis zephyria
ACATATAATAAAAATGGCAACAGGCCGATGTCTGTACATTGTAGATTTTAAAGAAAAATGTATATGAGGGGTCTTTATTAGAGCAACAGAAGCCAAATCAACAATTTTTAGAATATTTGTCTGTCTGTTTGTCTGTATGTTTGTACGCGCATCAATCGAAAACTATTCTGTGGAATTGAATGCAGTCTTCACCGATGTATGCTAGGGATCTAACTTAGAATACATATAGAAAGATAAATATTAGAGAGTTGCCACCTGTTTGAAAAATACATTTTAATTATATTGATAACATAAAGTAAATGTTGCAATATGGCTGTAAAAAGAAAGAGGTTTAAGAAGGCTTAAAGACGAAAATATTTTTGCTGAAGGTTGCCACCTGTTTGAAAATTTGAATTTTATTTAATAGATAAGATAAATGGAATATTGCAATATGGGTATCAACCAAAAGAGGTTTAGCAAAGTTTACTGCCGAAAATATTTTCGGTTAGGGTTGCCACCTCTTTAAGAAATATTATTCAATTAAATTGATAAAATAAAAAAATATTACAATGCAATAAATAAGGCTGTTATAAGCTTCATTATGTCTAACTCAGCATCTTATCGAAAAATTTAAATCGGGGAAAACATCCCCGGCTATCATGCAAAGGTAGCTTAGAGAAAGTGAAACCGCGATATTTGATACCTGCGGCGTACAGTNCTTTATTAGAGCAACAGAAGCCAAATCAACAATTTTTAGAATATTTGTCTCTCTGTTTGTCTGTATGTTTGTATGCGCATCAATCGAAAACTATTCTGTGGAATTGAATGCAGTTTTCACCGATGTATGCTAGGGATCTAACTTAGAATACATATAGAAAGAAAAATATTAGAGAGTTGCCACCTGTTTGAAAATTACATTTTAATTATATTGATAACATAAAGTAAATATTGCAATATGGCTGTCAAAACAAAGAGGTTTAAGAAGGCTTACAGACGAAAATATTTTTGCTGAAGGTTGCCACCTGTTTGAAAATTTGAATTTTATTTAATAGATAAGATAAATGGATTATTGCAATATGGGTATCAACCAAAAGAGGTTTAGCAAAGTTTACTGCCGAAAATATTTTTGGTTAGGGTTGCCACCTCTTTAAGAAATATTATTCAATTAAATTGATAAAATAAAAAAATATTACAATGCGGGTATCAAATAGCACAAAAATATGTTTAAGGTGCAGAGAAGCACGCCGGATACTAGCAATAAATAAGGCTGTTATAAGCTTCATTATGTCTAACTCAGCATCTTATCGAAAAATTGAAATCGGGGAAAACATCCCCGGTTATCATGCAAAGGTAGCTTAGAGAAAGTGAAACCGCGATATTTGATACCTGCGGCGTACAGGGTGCTTTTATAACACTCCATGCGAATTAATCGTAGCGCTTTCGACAGAAGCAATATTTTAATATAAAACAAAATAGTTTTGGAAGCTTTTGTTTTTCCCTTTCACTGAAAAATACTACCATTGACCCATGACTACTCTTAATTTCAGATTTTGTATGTTTTTTTTTCGAAGAACACTATTTTTGACCAATTTTTTAAGGNTAATATAAAACAAAATAGTTTTGGAAGCTTTTGTTTTTCCCTTTCACTGAAAAATACTACCATTGACCCATGGCTAGTCTTAATTTCAGATTTTGTATGTTTTTTTTTTCGAAGAACACTATTTTTGACCAATTTTTTAAGCTAACTGTGGGTCAATAGCAGAATTTTTTCGTGAAAGGGAATAAAATTAGCTTTCAAAATCATTTTGTTTCATATCAAAATAATGCTTCTATCGAACTACTAAGTGGTCGCATGGGGTCTGGACTTAAGAGAGTAGCGACTCAAGTGTACACGCCTATGTTCTGGAGGTGAATAATTTACGTACCACTCGGGGAGTTAGGAAGCTATAAAGGAGCACGAGCGCGCTCCAAGCACTCCACCAAAAGCATTTTCACGCATTACAAACATACATATTTCTCGCAAGGCATCTTTGCATTCGTGAAACAAAGCAGAATAGCCCACTCGCGATATTGATTCGTTGCAAGAATGATAGCATCAGCGTGTCCAGATTGGACGATTTAGCGTAAATTTGGCGATTTTTTTTTTTGATATTTGCGCGTAAAAATTTAGGAAATCGCCTTTGGCGATTTTTTCACTTCAAGTCAATTTGTTGTGCGCTAGAGTCCTATTTTTGATGTGGCAATAGTNTTACAAACATACATATTTCTCGCAAGGCATCTTTGCATTCGTGAAACAAAGCAGAATAGCCCACTCGCGATGTTGATTCGTTGCAAGAATGATAGCATCAGCGTGTCCAGATTGGACGATTTAGCGTAAATTTGGCGATTTTTTTTTGATATTTGCGCGTAAAAATTTAGGAAATCGCCTTTGGCGATTTTTTCACTTCAAGTCAATTTTTTGTGCGCTAGAGTCATATTTTTGATGTGGCAATAGTTTTTATTGCTATCGATTTTATTGTAGCATATCGAACATTTGCAATATTAGACCGCCATTTCTGACAACTGCCGCTGAATGTGAAATTTGCAATTTCATTTGTGGAAATAGCTGACCTCGCCTTATTATAGACTTTATTTTATTTNCCTTTGGCGATTTTTTCACTTCAAGTCAATTTGTTGTGCGCTAGAGTCCTATTTTTGATGTGGCAATAGTTTTTATTGCTATCGATTTTATTGTAGCATATCGAACATTTGCAATATTAGACCGCCA
Organism: Rhagoletis zephyria; assembly: GCF_001687245.7. Lineage (NCBI taxonomy): Eukaryota > Metazoa > Arthropoda > Insecta > Diptera > Tephritidae > Rhagoletis > Rhagoletis zephyria. The sequence goes on from NW_016188681.1 coordinate 2,747, forward strand.
TTTCTGACAACTGCCGCTGAATGTGAAATTTGCAATTTCATTTGTGGAAATAGCTGACCTCGCCTTATTATAGACTTTATTTTATGTTTAGCGCCGAGCGCTTAAAAGCGGATTCTGCGATTAATAAATTATTATGAGCTATAATAAATTTATTAATTGCGCAGTCCTATTGGAAAATGTGTTAACACAAATATTTTTTAAAAGTATGCGTATTTTTAAAGAAAATTGTTTGAACATCACTATTATAAAAGCGATTTGTGCTATTTATTATTACCCTGGAGGTATTATATTCGTTTTTGGTTTTAACATGTTATAACAAGACCTTAGTTTTAAAATAAAAGATATGATAAGCCGATTTCTTGAATTTTATAAAAAAAATTGCTATTTTTAGCGCCCATGACGGAGGATTTTTGAGCGCAATTTTTGCGTGACGTCATCTTGGTGCAATTGCCAGAGAGAAATGCCAAAACGAATGGGAATGCCGAATAATGTGTTAATATCAATATTAAATGGTCAAATTTTAAAGGAATTAATAACTATGCAAAGTTTAATTAACCGCCCAATTCTGTGTTTTCTTGATAAATTTTTTGTAAGGAAATTTTATGNATGGGAATGCCGAATAATGTGTTAATATCAATATTAAATGGTCAAATTTTAAAGGAATTAATAACTATGCAAAGTTTAATTAACCGCCCAATTCTGTGTTTTCTTAATAAATTTTTTGTAAGGAAATTTTATGAAGATTTTTATCAAGTAAAAGCCCCCTTCGCATTCTGTGTCAATATTTATAAAACAAAAAGCTCTATGATTTCCACATGAGTAGAACTGATTTCATTGTCACATATGAAAAATATGAGATTAAAAGCAAAAAAGGTTTTGACTGCCGTAGTCGAGTAGGTAAAGATGTCGACTATAATTCCGTGTGTCGCAGGTTCAAATGCTGGCACATGGAGTTTTTCATTACACTATGCGACAGTCAAAATCGGGATGGGATGAAACCAACGGGAAATGTTATATCGGTCAAAAACAAGTTATACGTGTCCCGGCGTTTCGCTGGGTCACGTCTAGGAATCGAGATATATATATAACTATCATATAGGGGAAATTGTCACCTTTGGTGGTCTTTTTTTGACATAAATCGAGAACCACTAGTCCGATTTTGCNTTTCGCTGGGTCACGTCTAGGAATCGAGATATATATATAACTATCATATAGGGGAAATTGTCACCTTTGGTGGTCTTTTTTTGGCATAAATCGAGAACCGCTAGTCCGATTTTGCTCAAACAAATTAAAAAAAAATTAAAAATTACGATTCCTTTAATCTGTTCATATAACGTTTTT
>NW_016188682.1:0-4087 GCF_001687245.7 Rhagoletis zephyria
ACATGTGTATATCTCGGTAACCGCTGCACTAATTTCTTCGAAACTTCGCACAGTTGTTGGCCTTGGTACAGCATAAAAAATCGCTGAAAAGTTTTAAAATTGGACGATAACCACGCCCACATCCCATATAACGGTAATTTAGAGAAATACAAAATCTTCGATAAAGCATAAATATTGAAGCTAATTTATTCAAAATTGATGCTTGCAACAATTCTTTACCAAGATATACGTTTGTGATAAATTTTGGAAAAGGGGCGTGGCACCGCCCACTTATGATCACCTATATGTATCTCGGTAACCGTTCTACCAATTTGTACCAAACTCGGTGTGGTTATTGTGCTTGCCAATTATAAGCAAAATTTTGTAAAATTATTGAAATCGGACTAAAATAACGGCCGCTTCTCATATAACGGTAAATTTCAGAACTGCTTGAAACTTCAAAATTTCGAAATCTAAGGACTCTAATTTACTCAAAATTGATACGCCCCGGCTTACCATGTAGCCGTAGCTTTCGGTAAGGCGAAAAACATATATTTAATACGTGCGCCGGGTATTTAATGTTCGGCTCTGCCCGAACTTAGACTTTCTTACTTGTTTAATTTTTGATTTTATTTCTTTATCTAGCTTATATTACTTTTGGTTGCACATGTTACTGTCATGGCTGTGCCTTTTGTATATGTTCAAGCATGCGTGTATATATTACTTTCTTTGCGTTTCCTGCGTAGTTGTTAGCGTACAAAGAACCGGCGTCAACGATGACACCTGCAAAGTATTCCACAGAATATTTCATTCCAGTGGACACTATAAAGTTCAAACCCTCAAAAACACATGAAACACCTTGTAAAATCATACATGGAAAGACAGAAGAATGCTAACAATTTCTAACTTCATTGTTGTCTGCCAGTTGTTGTTGTTTGTTGTCTACCTTCAACTGGCTAGTGTATATGTAGTTTAGTTTTCGTTTATTACGTTATTTATTTGTGCAAGAGGAGCGCTGGTGGTTTTGCTGTTTCGGCTGTTTCGGCTGAACACCATCAGCCCATCACTCATTTTCAACGCTTATCACGCTACTTATATGCAATACTTGAAGTATATATAGATACTAATATATAAAGATATACACACATACAAACTGTTTCTAAGACGTATATATTATAATATTGTTCGAATGTATATACTAGGGTGGTCCAAAATGCATGTGAACAAGTAAAATCGTGATTTGTTTAGATCTCACCCCTAGGATTATTCTATACGAAAAGAAATATCCGCCATATTTTTGATTTTGAAATCAAAAAATATTTACAAGTCGCACAAAGCGCTTAAAGTTTTCCATGTATGTTTTTTATACGGGAAAAACAACTTTTCTTAGAAATGGTATATAATTTTTGGAAATCAACACTTTTCGATCGGAAAACTCTGGTTCTCTTCAGGAGAATTCCAACGATAATATCGAATTGTTCAATTAACCATTTTTTAATACTAAAGATTGCATTTTTTGGGATTTTTGGGGATCTGTGAAATATAGTTACTATGAAAAAATAGTTAAATAAAGTATTAGGTATTATTATTGGGAACATCCTGCAGAGAAAGCGAGTTTTCCGAAAGAAGAATATAGATTATCAAGAATTCTCTACCATTTCTACGGAAAGTGGTTTTTCGCTTATAAAATACAATGAAAACTTTGAGCGCTGAGAAACCTATAAATATTTTTTGTATTCAAAATGAAAAATAGCGCATTATTTTTATTTATTTGTTGGTATAGATACAATCCTAGGTGCGAGAGCATAAAAATTCCAACTTTACTTTTTTTTTACAAGCATTTTTGTACCACCCTAATATACATACATATATATGCATTCGTGTACACTCATACAGCAAAATTTCGCACTTTGCTGTTGTTCTCCGTAAATTTTTTTAAGTTTTCTACAAAAAAAATGTTGTGGTCAAACACTCAGCCGTACAATATTTGCTAGGAAAACTCCATCGTTTCTTGGCTTCTCGTCTTCCCAGCATCTGCTTCTCCTCCTCTCTATCATTAGCCATAGTACTTATACTCCTTCCTTCATTTCTTTCTGACTATCGCTTTTCTATCTTATTGTTCTCAATATTACATACATATGTTGGCTTCGCTTAATAATTTTTGTTGTTGACATTGTCTGTCGTCTGCCATAAAACACACCTGATGTTGCTTAATATTGATGAAGGAGGCAATTTCGAAATGAGTAGCGGTCCCAATCATGGGCAACTAATTGAAAACATAAACAGAGTTTCAACAACTTTGAACGATTCGTCGCATGTTTCACCATCTTTTCTAAGAAAGTTTTGCAATTTCCTAGCCATATTTAGAAATTTAAATTTATGCCTAGAGTTTGTGCATTAATCAAATAAATTTTAATTTAATTTATTTATATTTTTAATTTCCCAGCCACAATATGTGCCTGTGTGTGCGTGCGTCTCTTTTGTGCTTCGCTAGGCACACCCAAAAGGCATGCTGCTAATCCCGCTTAGGCCGTTTCGTTTGTCTAATTAATGGGAATTAAGGACATAATTCCATGTCGTTAACATGGACTTTGCAGAGTTTTCCTTTTGGCTTTTTGCCAAAATATTTTCGCATACGACAAAGTTTAAATTCCATTCAGAGCTGTTAAGCTGCTGCCAGATGATGGAGGTTTAAGGAAATAATTAACAAATAAATGCGTTTATACTCGAATTTGCCAGTTCGTTTTAGGCGATCGGAAAGTAATTAGTTTTCAATTATGCAACTTAATTAAAAATCGATAACTTCGAGTAGTTAGCTTTAAGTGTGTGACGTTGGTCTTTAAATAGCATTTAATCAATTAGTTTGAGCATCAAATTATTCGCGCCAAGATAATAAGATACTTTTCAATGAAATTCTGAAATAGGGCATTATTGAAAAGTTGTATGGGATATGGCGTTTTCGAACNTAGTTTGAGCATCAAATTATTCGCGCCAAGATAATAAGATACTTTTCAATGAAATTCTGAAATAGGGCATTATTGAAAAGTTGTATGGGATATGGCGTTTTCGAACTGGCTGCCGAGATAGGTCGGTCTTCCTCTCAGCAGTCGATATATACACTGTTTTTATATAACGGAAAAGTCTAGGTTCAATACACCTAAATTCACTACACCTCACCTAAACTCAGTACACCTAATCTCAACACACCTAAATTCACCTAAGTTCACCACAACTTTACTCACCAGAATTGAACCCGTAATACCTATTCTCACCACTCCTTACCTAAACTCATTACACTTCCAATCACCTCACAACACTTTGGGAACTATTTCGGGATTTTAGAGATTTTCTCGAGACTAAATCGGGACTTTCAGGACCATTTCTGGATTCTCAGGATATTCAACACTATTATGCGATACTCGGGACTATTTCGAAATTTTCGGGACTATTTCGGAATTTTCATTATATTTATCTTTCTTGTTATTAACCCAAATCGATATTACTATCTATATTGATTTCAATATATTTATCGATATTGCCATCAATATAATAATCGATGTTTTTATTTATATTGCTATAGCTATAATAATCGATCTTGTTATCGACAATTTGATCGGTTATGGAATAGTTATATTTATCGATATCTTATCTGTTTATTTATCGGCATATTTATCGGTACACTTGTCGATATGGTTATCGATCTGAACATGATATAGTTATCGATATATTTATCGATAATTTTATCGACATTGAAATCAATGTGTTTCTTGATGTTGTTATTCATATATTTATCGATGTTGAAATAGATATTTTTAGCCCCAAAAATCCGGAAATAGTTCCGAAAATACCGAAGTAGTCTCGAAAATCCCGACACAGTTCCGAAAATCTCGAAGTAGTCACGGAAATACCAATGACATCACATAAAATCACCTTACTTCACCATACCTTACCTCACTTCATCTCAGTTCATCGAATTCTTATCACTAAACTTTACTCTGCTCATGTTTACAATTGCACTCTGCGCTGCGTTGTGGCAGTTGGAATGTACCGCTAAGGAGTCACAACTGAATCTGCTCCTTGAGTATGCAGCAGCATCGAGGCTGAACTC
>NW_016188683.1:0-4086 GCF_001687245.7 Rhagoletis zephyria
TCTGTGCTTTCGTACAATATTGCTAATTTAAAAAGTAAGCTGAAGTTCAATGATTTCTTTAATTATGTTAGGTCTTTTGAAATATTTTTCTTATTTGAAGCGCATGTAATCACTGAGGACAGGCCAAGATTCTTCCACTTCTTTCAAGATTACCGACTTCAATGGGTCGATGCCACAAAAAAATTTAAAGCTGGTCGTGCTATCGGAGGCTGTCTATTTGGCTACAAAAAGGACCTTGAACATTGCCTAAATCCGAAATTTCTTGTTTTACCGGAGGGGGTGCTTTTATCGGTGAAAATAAACGAAGTAAGTTTCTATTTTATTCCCCAATACATAAATTGTACGAACTGGGACGATGATTTTAACCGTTTTGAAACCTTGTTATGTAAGTTAAATCCAACCTCTTTTTGTATTGTCGGGAACCTGAATGCGCGAGTTGGCGCTTCCCAAACCATAAGTGGGAACTCTCTATCTGCATCTCCGAACATTTCTGAAACTCGCCACTCTAAAGATGTAGTCATAGAAAGAAAAGGTAAACAAGTGCTAAATCTAATCGATAGTTTTGGAGGTGTTATTTTGAATGGAAGACTGGTGATATGATTGGTGAGTTCACTTTTTGTGGCTCTGTTGGCAGCTCAGTCATTGACTATGCTATTTGTTCATACAACGTACTTCCACTAGTAGAACATTTCTACATCGGGAAAAAGGAGTTCTCTGACCACATACCAGTTGTTATGGGGTTTAGAGTGCCGTTGCGTATGAACAGCCCCGCAGAATACATTTTCTCCCCTAAATTAGTATGGAGGCAAGGCACAGCTAAAAATACAGTGAGAACATCTTAAGCGCTTGCAGCGGTGATTATATTTACTCGAGCATTTCGATAGATGAAAAAATCTCTATTTTAACGGAGAAGATAAAGGCATCTGCAGGCTTGAAATCAACCAGAGCGATTTTCACGCCTAAAAACTTATGGTTCGACGCACAGTGTCACAACCTACGGATGAAAATGCTAGGCTATTTAAATAAGTATAGAAAATGTTTTGATGACTTCTCTAGGATTAAATATCTTGCTTCTCGCCAGCAATACTTCAAAATATGTAACCAGAAAAAAATTCAATGGAGATGCAAGGAAATTGATCTTTTAAATAGTGTGAGGAACTCAAGCGACTGGTGGCGCATAGCCAACTCCCTTAAACGCGCATCACCTGGTGTCAGTACTAGCCTTGTGCTTCAAGACTTCCATGATCCCTTTAGCAGGTTGCTGTTTCATCCTGGAGAAGCGGGCAGCTTTCACTGGGCTGCTCCGTTAATTGTGGACCCGTTCCTTGACGCACCGTTTGACATGAGGGAGCTGGAGCTTGCGCTCAGTAAGGCCAAAAACCGTAAAGCTCCTGGCCAAGATCGCATTCCGTACGAATTTTATAAATATGCTCCGCAAAGTTTCCTAAATGAGGTTCTTTCTTTACTTAATTTTATTTTTCTTAAAAAACAAAACTCCAACTTTGGGCGCAAAGTTTGGTAGCCGTGACAAATGAATTCATACACAAACAGACAATCTGCTATTGTTTCTTTTAACTTGCTTCAAATAAATAGCCTTTATGTTATATGTATATTTATTTAAATAGATATTATCGCGTAAATATAATTTTTTCCAATTTAGTGAGGTAGTTTCTATAATTTCTTTATCCCCGTGCTAGTAGTATAAAGTTAGTGATACTGAGCTTTATAACCAAAGAAAACACGACTATTGTCGCATGTGTAAACGAAAAGAGAGTGTGGGTCGTTCATGTAACAGAGTGCGTAAACTTATAAGATTATCTGCTTGATAAAGTTATCGGTTTAGATGAATACCACTAGTATGTTGGCACCATGATACAATTATTCACAGGTATTGCCTTCCCATAGAGTTTTGCTTCAAATATATATATTCGTGCTCTTTTAATCTCATTCGTTGTTTTCTAAGTGTTGGGAATAAAACTTCGCGCTTAAATTTAAGCCATTCATAACAAAAATTATATAAAGAAAGTCCCCGCTACGTTCTTCTTTGGAAAAAACACAGTGACCCAAATACAAAATGGGACGCAAAATTTTAGCAAGTGTTGACTATTTTTATTTAGTTTATTTAATATTTATTATTTTTTATGAAAATATAACTGATTACTCAACAAACACTATACACAAAGTATCATTTTCAGATTTTGTGCAAAAATTTCTCCAACTTTTAACTTTTTAATCAGCATATTTACAAAATGGTATGTATGCAGTTTTTTAGTCCATTAAAATTTAGTATGATGTGGTGAAAATTTTAAGTAGCTAGGACTTGCCGTTGATTTTTGTAATTTTTTTTATAACGGTATTGCGAATTTTCTCCATAAAAAGTATGTTCTAAAATTTTTTTATATGGAGAAAAATGCGGATCACCGTCAACAAAAAATTTTCAATAATCAACGGTAAGTGCCAACTACCTTAAATTTGTACTCTAGTATACTAAAATTTTAAATTAAAAAAAAAGCAGAATTTTCATAATTTTTGAATAAAATATGAAATTTGGATTTAAATGGTGTTTGTAAGTATTCAGCTATACTTTCATAAAAAATATTATGCTGAAATGTCGCGTCCCAGTTCATGGTTGGGTCACTGTACTATATTCACATAAAATAAAAATCATTGAAATCGGCCCAGCATTTTAAGACTTTTCGTATTAGGGAAAGTGCTTTCAATTTTATATACTTAACACAGTTCGTCATGAACATTTTCTCCGAGATAAGGCTAATACTTTCTAATAGATTTTAGGTCGCCAAATACGTTAAAATGGAAACTTATATGTACATATATTTAAATTTTAATAAAATACGGCAAATAGCAAAATCGGCTAAAAACGGCTAACTTTTTTTTTGCAAAACGGCTAACAATTCGGCTTCCGGCTAAATTGATTTTTGCTGTTTGCTTCCGCATCCGACTAAAACTAGCCGGAAAACGGCTAAAATCGCAACACTGGTTATCATACACTTTTCAGGTAAAAATTTGCAGTTCCAGTACAAATAGCAATACATTCACACTTTTTCACTAATACACTCACACACAAATACTCTCGTCACTGTCTTTGATTTTGACAGTAAATCGGACAATTCGGTCACGTCCCAGCCAGCAAAAAAGCCGAAAACCGAACCGAAAAAGGACAAAAAAGTTGATGAAGTGCGGATTTTTGTCCGTTTACTGATTCCATTTCCGGATACTTTGACGATCCGTTTTCCCACTAAAGTGTGCGGCAGAAACGTACATACAGACAACAGTATGTGAAACGGATACGTTTTCGGCTGTCTTTTCTGAAATTTGTCTGATAGAATTTTTCGTTCAGTACGCTTTCCTTCTGCACTTCACTGCACTGATACTTTTTCATGGTTCAAAAGAAATAAAATAAAATTAGGAAGCGCCTACGGAATTCGAACCCGGCACCTTCTGGAAGCTACCGAAGAGCGGCACACTCCTCTGCACGCTCAGCCACTGCCGACTACGCATGTATGCTTTCAAATGTTTAGCTTGAGCAAATAAAATACAATTATTGCTTTCAAATAACATCATCTTTTTCGAACGTTTTCCGGATACGAAAATTGATGATAACTGTAGGAGTTTTTTGTATGCGTGTTCGGATACGGAAAATTGAACTATACTGCACTGTCAGCTAAATTTACGTTTCTTTGATGGCTGGGGTCTTGGTTAATTTGAGAAAAAGAGGCAAGACAAAATTGCAAAAAAACGCAGAATTATGAAAAAGTGGTTTGTGTTTGGATATTTTAATAAATAATACAAAATTCACGCCAAACGACACTAACGGCGGTTGCTGAAAAATGTGTTGTCTTTATAATTGTCTGAACGCCTACTTTACACAACAATTTGACAACTAATACATATTCTAAATTGTATGTAAACGCAGCGTTATGGTCGCGTCCGTATGTGGCACAAAGCAAACACAAATAATAATAAACTCAATCGAATTATTTTCAATCTCTGACTCGAACAAATGAGTAAAATCCAGTTGGTAGACTATACTCGATAATGATCATGAAAAAGTACACAACAGAGTTG
>NW_016188684.1:0-4086 GCF_001687245.7 Rhagoletis zephyria
ACAATACGCATTAAGGCCGCATGCGCGTGGGCATTTGGGCCGGCATGCCTCATCGTGGCGCACGTAACCCGCCACACACGCACAATGCGCGGGCGCTACGCAGATGCCGTGCGGTCCACAACCTCCCGGACATACGGGCAGACAATCGATACTGTCGTTGCGCCGCGTGTAACCTGCGACACATTCACAAACCCCAGGTTGCAGGCAAGTGGTGGCATTGCCACAGCGTGCCACATCGCAGATGGGTTGACATTTTTCGCTAGTGTTGGTGATCGCTTCATAGCCGGCGTCGCAGGTGCACACATTGGGCGCGGTACAATGCGCGTGCGCCTCACATCCTTCGCTACAAATCGGCTGACAGCCATTGGTAGTCTGCTCGTAGCCCGGCATACAGTGGCAGGTGTTTGGTGCTGCACAAAAGCTGTTTTCGTTGCACTTCTCACTGCAGATGGGCACGCATTGGCCTGAGGCATCTTCTTCGTAGCCAACGTTGCAGCGACAATTGTTGCTGCCCACGACGCAAGTGGCATTCGCCGGACATCCTTTGACACAATCGGGCTGACATTTATTGTTCTCAGGATGATAACCTTTGTTGCAAATGCAACGTTTGGGTTTATAGTCACAAACGCCATAGGCGCAGTTCTCATCACAAATGGCTTGGCAAATTTCTTGCAATTTACCTCTGACCTCTAGGGTTTTACATAAAATCGTTTTACATTGACTAGGTTTGATGAAGACAGCGAGTAAAATGGCCAGGTTAAAAAGTTTAAGCGAATTCATCTCGGAATTAGCTATTTTACTTGACTCTCCGCAGATGGACTCGTAGCGCTTGAGTGTTGATAGAACTTAGTCAACTAAACGTAAATAAAAGAATTACTCAACAAAGGAACCTATGAGATAAAGCAAAACAGTGTTGCCAAGCGACAAAAACAAAAAAACAAAAAAAAAAAACGAAACACACGAAGTAATCAATATACTCACGAAACTGTGGGCCAAATATAGTAAAACTACGTTTTTAGCTTTTCTCAATGAAGTCAGTATATTTTTAAACGACAACAACATACTTGTAATAAAAGCAATAAGTATCAAAATTTTAAAGTCAAAATTTCAGCTGGCTGCGCCTGTATGGCCTCTTAAGTTTTATAATCAGGGAACGGATTTTTAGGACCTAAAAACCTATACAAAAGGCAAAATANTTTTTCTCTATGAAGTCAGTATTTTTTTAACGGCAACAACATATTTGTAATAAAAGCAATAAGTCTCAAAATTTTCAGGTCAAAATTTCAGCTGGGTGCGCCTGTATGGCCTCTTAAGTTTTATAATCAGGGAACGGATTTTTAGGACCTAAAGACATATAAAAAAGGCAAAATAAAATAGCGAAATATGTAGGAAAAGGCTCTAGAAATAGCAAAAAAGGCAAAATAAGGCACCAGAAAAAGGCAAAAACTGAAAAATAACACTGGTTTACAGGAAAAATCTTCAACAGACTACATATCCAATTCCTATATAGAATTGCTCGATGATTCCGAAAATGGAGTTTTCAGGTGTACATGGCGTATGATTAAAATTCTTTCCTACTCATTTTTCATACAAAAAATCATTGCGCATTTTCACATGACCACTTATTACTTTTTTATTTATCCATCGATATTCTTCATTACACGGTCAAAAATTTGGGTTTAGTGTTTAAACCGCGCTGGGACTACTGCCTTTTTTAATCTTTTATAGTCTACTTTTTAAACCAATCAATAGTTTTAAGCAATTTTGACAAAAAGTTTGTGGTTTAAAAATCAAATCAAAATGTTTTAATTCTAGAATTATGAAAATGTTTGGGTTTAAAGTTTAAACTATTCTATAGTTCATCGGGCACCAAATCATTTTCTAGGCGTAAACATCTATTAAATATGTGCTCTGCTTTTCCTCGGTTAGGCCGCAAGAGGTGGAGATCTGTAAAAACGAGTTTGCCTCATTTTGTGATACCACTCGAATTGAAACTAATCTGCGGCCCAGGCTGAAGGGACACGTGCGGGAACGAAAAAGAAGACAGGATTGCCACACAGATCTGGAGTACTTACCTCTCTGTAACATATAGTGAAGTTAATCGAAACTGCCAAGTGGTACGAGTTTGGGGTCTAGAAATGGCAAACATTTTCTTATTGCTTGTCAACAGGGTGACAAATCGCTGTAAGCAACCAACCAACAGGAAACTGGCGAAACTGCTTTGAAATTAAAAAAAAAATCATGGAAAAATAACTAAAATCGATATACTTTCATTTAAATGTGTAAAGTATTTGTGACAGATGTACACGTAAACGTAAATACATATATATGTAGGTCGACTGCACTTGGAATTACTAAAATACAAAATACTTAAATAAGTGACTTTAATAATTCTGAAATAAAAATTAGTTTGCAACCCTGAACAGAAAAAGCGTTTATGTTTCCGATAATATTCACGTAAAGCATGTTGTTATATACATACATAGTTGTAAATGCATACTACATAAACATATGTAGTTGTATATACATACATACATACATATAGCGATAATATAGGAGAAGTTTACTTTTAGTAAAATACGACCATATTTATTTGTATAAGTAATAGATAACAGAAATCTGCAGGGAGTTTTTTTTTCAGCTACATATGTATGTACACACATATTTAATTTTTCAAATCAAGTGAAATCGTATGTACATTAGGCTGCATCACGCTTCATACTATGAAAACTCGGATTTTCTTCACTAAGCCTGGTTTACGAACGCAGTCAAAAAACCGCGTCCATTAATTTCGTTTTCAATGAGATCTGCATATATTTTTTTGTAATCTTTAGGAGATATATTGAATAACAAGTTCAATATATAATGAAATTAAATAATTCAAATATACCTCTAATTCATTCAAATAATTTCTTACAAACAAATGATTGTAAAAATTCTAAAAATTTTTACCAAATTTTCATATGTAGTTTTGTAGCCCATTCAATTCAAAGCAAAAATATGAAGTACCTTGGACTTGCCGTTGATTTTTGGCAATTTTTTGTTCGCGCATTTTCTTCCATACAAAATATGTTCGAAAATTTTTTTGTATGGTAAAAATGAGCAACACCTTCAGTTTAGCCTGGTTGTAGTAGGACGAAGACCTCAGAGGACGAAGACCTGAAGTATTAAAAGTAGTAGAACTATTATAGGGCATTGGCCCCTGAAATATGCGGTAAGAATAGGGCTTCCCTGACCTCAGCTGACAACAGCTACAATATAACGAAGAAAGTATGAGGTATGACACACTGGGAAAACACAAAGCAACACAACTAGCGGACAAATTAGGAGCTTACATAAACGAAGTAGGTAAATTTAACAGAGAATCCAGATGGTTCTACCCAGCAGTATAGCATTAACATACTATGTATGTATATAACAAAAAGAAATTTTCTCAACATTGTTTAGCTTTGGAAAATCCACAACTTAAACTTAACTGTTCGAGAGGCATCCTAATGTTAATAAAACTAGCTCATTATTTTGAGATATGTGCATGTGCATGTGGTGATATCAGAAATTGGGGTTTCTCCTACAAAAAGAGGCAGGCTACCGAAGGGAAAGACTAACTGCTTCTTTTACTAACAACTGCGTGAGAAAATGGAAAGTGGACAATGATATTTGATTATCAGAAAGTATGCACATCCGTGTTGGAATTGGAATCTTGTTACTAGCCTCTAGCACCAACAGAAGTCCAAGCCTGAGATGTTAATATGTGTATATGAAGTACTTCTGCAAGACTGTCTTAAAAAGTGTAAATACAAGGTAAAGGACTTGTTCTATCTTGAACTTAACCGACAGAGTCCTTGATGGAACAACAACCTCGCTCAAATCGCTATTTAACAGAGCTGAAATTTGATGGGTGAATAGGAGACGTACAAATACGATCTCTCTGCGTACAGTAAGGAGATTAGGTGTACCAAAACGGACTCATGAACTCACTCCAGTTTTCTCAGAGTCCTTAAAAAAACGCACATTAACATACCAGGGCTCCTAGAAAGACCTAATTGATGCTTCGGGAACAGCTGCAAGGGCATCTATTTACCTTTT
>NW_016188686.1:0-4085 GCF_001687245.7 Rhagoletis zephyria
TTTAGTTATTAAAAATTTCTCTTTTGTTTTTGCTTTTAAATTAACAATACCTTGAATAGTAATTTCACGGTTAAATATTCGCAATGCATTTATTCTACGAGTATGCAACAAAAAAAATATTTTTTATTTTCATTTCACTTCGCATCGAAAAAAACCGTAATCAACATAACTCATAATAAAAATCTGCTACCAAATTGGTCCTAAGTTAATTTACAATCTTTTTTTATGCACCAATTCGCCATTCTGTAATCTACTTCCATTTCATAATTGCTGTTATGTTATGACAGCACAATAACAATGCGAGAAATGCATAAAGAAACCGCATCTGATACATAAATATACATACATACATACATACATACACCACAGTCATTCCTGACTTGCATAAATCATTTTCGAATTGACCATCTCCATTATCCCAATCTTACTAAATATCCATTCGTCTGTCTGTGCGTCCGTCCAGTAAATGGGTAATTTTAATGCCGATTCAGCAATTAAATTCGAGTCGAATGTGGCTACTGTTGCACGGCCGGCCGCCGCGAGGATACCACCACCACACAAACAAACAAACAATGGCATTATTGCACAAACAAAGTTTTCAAAATAACCGGCTAAGCAATTCTGGCCGGTTGGCTTGCTGACTGGTTGCTGGTGAGAGACCACCACCATAGGCGCAGTTGCAAGGAAACGCTAACGAAATACTATGCCTGGTTGATTGCATTAATGAACTGCGGTAGAATTAGCAAACGTTTTGTTGATGAACACAGGCAGCGGAGATTATTATTACATACGTATTTATGTGCATATGTACATATGTACATATGTATGAATGCTTGCTACTGCAGTTGCATACAGTTGACTCTCCTAAAACGCTACTCTTCCGTAAAGCAATTATGCAATAAACGCAACCGCTTTTTAAAGTTAAATGCTTCCTACTTAAAAGAAGAATATTACAAAAAAAAAAACGTGGTGTTCAATTATGAGTTTCTTAAATTTCAACTTGTACATTTAGACACTTATGTGGGAGTCAACTGTATAGCTGTAAGTTTAAGCAGGCTGACGCTTAGCTTAGCTGATGGACTGACAGACGTCGGCTTTTGCAGTGGTCGATTAGTAGTATGCTTGGATAATTTGTAATAATACGCTAATTAAGCAAAATTGTATGCTGAGCCTAGCTATTTTTGAAAATTATGCTAATTTAGTTGAGTAACTAGAAAGTTTGAAAAAAAGTTAAAAAGCGTAAACTTATGAGCAGAACAGCTGCCTCAAATGGTTGCAAGGTAGGTATGTATGTATGTGCATTATCTTTCAAGCCCAAAAAAAAGTTGGTCTTCTTTTTTTAAGCAAATTATAAATTTCGCGTAGTTTTATTCTTCTTGATTGGCGCCGTAACCGCTTAAGTGTTTTTGGCCGTGTAAAATAAAGCACGCCAGTCATTTCTCATTCAACTGACATCCTTTCTTGATACCAAGTGAAGCTAAGTTCTTACAGAACTGGTCTTTCCCACGCAGCGAAAGGCTCCTTCTTCCTCTGTTGCCAACTGCGTGTTCCAAGGTGAATATTCTTTTGCACATTAACTCGTATGAGAAAGCGGTGTAGGAAGCTATGTGATCCTTAAGGGCCATTCACATACAACTTTCCTCGCTTTGCTTGACAGTTCAAACTTTGACAACAAAGCGCGAAACGCAGAAGGTATGCTACAATAAACGCTTTGACAGCTTTTGAGTTCTCCTTTTCCTTTATATTTCTTATCTGTAAAATAGATAGACTGCTTTTACATAGTTCAAGTATTGAATTCAATTCTGCTCGCATGTGGAAGAGAGGGGCTGAGAAGAAAAGGGACGAGTACACATGCGTCTGTACCGTCAAGTCGTTTCAACTTTCTTGCTTTGCTTTTGGAATTTTCGTTGCTTCCCATTTAAAGAACCAAAAACTTGAATTCAACAGAATTGAAACGTGTAAAAGCAAATAGAAAACACAAAAGAGAATGAGCAAGAATTGCTTTCAAGTACTTGAATCATGTAATCGGGTGGATAGCAATATAATAATATGCATTAATAATAGCAATAAAAATTCCTATTTACTCTATTTTTGTCATTAAATGCAAATGCAAGCGCACAAGAATAGACAAATGTAGACAGCTGATTGCCAAAGCGGGCAAAAGTTGAGAGTTGCCCAAGATTTTGCTTCGTTTTGCTTTGCTTTGCTTCAAACGTTTTTTATGTGAGCATACCTACTCATGCATATGCCTACATCGATCTTATATGTCAAAGCAAAGAACTATCAAGCAAAGCGAAGAAAGTTGTATGTGAATCAGCCTTTACATTTTAGAAATATAATGTATTTAGCAATTTTATGTAAACTACGACGGAAAATATTTCTGTGAAACACCTTAACCCTCTAGCTCCTCAATTGGAAGTCGTTTTTTGTCGTACATAAAACTGTTTTACAAAAATGTTTGCCATTAAATTATATTATAAGTCTCTGAACACACCAAAGCTCGAAATTTATATAAAGGAAATAGAGAGAAAAATAAATATTTTCTTTGTTGCCTGTCGATTGGCGCCTGCGTTTAATTAATTCATATTTCATGTCCACTTTGGATATGGCCTACTTATACTATTTTTGGTTCCTACCTTACTCCTCTATTCATTCGAATAAACTTTAAAGTAATATTGAGGTGCAAATATGTATTTCTTGACTAGATAATTCTATGCTAAACAATAGTATAACCCCTGAAGACACATATAAATATGTTTGTAAGAAAATTTGCATGAATATATGTGTAACATACACATTCACCCTAAAAGCTAAGTGCCCGAACCATTTTTAGTTTTATAAAATTTTCGGTTAACCAAACTTTACCCAGCTCCAAAGAGAGTATATGTACGTACATACATTATTATACATAGTTACATAGGTATATATAGGTTGTACCTTGTAGACGTCGCATGTAATATCTTTTTTTGGTTATTAGCCACACATACTATTTATTTGGCATATAACTAATTAACAATGAAAAGCGTCATTCACATGACCGTAAATATACGATGTGAGCCACAAATCGATCCTTTATACAGGGTGATTCAAAACTGCGCACAAATATTTGGCACACGCAGTACTAGGACCAAAACAAAAAAAGATAATAAATTGGGGGACATTTTTCTCCCCAGCGCTTATTTACTGAGTTACGGCCAGTGGAAGATAAATCAATTACAGCATTGAAATCGTCAATTCTTGGCAAATTTTGAGCAAAAATCTTTACGTACGAACTTTAGATATGATGAGCTTGAGAGGTTTTGCATTCTCCACAAATTTTAAATACATTTTTTGTCTATAAATTTGTTTTATTTTATACATATCGATAATTCGACGAATTTCAAAAACTTTAAAATCCGATACCTCAACAAAATTCGATAACTCGATTTATTTCGATAATTTTCTTTCTTTGGATACCTCTATAAATTTCGATAACTCGGTTAGTTTTCATAGCACCATATTTTGCGAAACCTATCGACAAACTTTGATAACTCGTTACACTCTGGTGATACGATAAAATTCGATAAGCAGTGATAACTCGATAAACTTATATAGCCTTGAAATTTCGATAGCACGATTATATTTGAAAATTTCCAAAAATTTCGATACGATAAATCCAATAATTTCAGTTAATCACTAAATATCGATAACTCGATAAGTTGAAGCAATTCGGTTCTTTTAGGATGACTCCACAAATTTTGTTAACTCTATAAAAAACGATAATTCAATAAAAATCGATAACATGATGAATTTCATGACGGATTTCGATAATCCCATAAATCTTTATAGCTCGATAACTATCCATAAGTTTCGACAACTAATTTTTTGTGTCTATAAATTTCGACAACTCAATAAACATTGATTAATTTGAATAATTGCGATAGCTCAATGACATGCCTAATTGAGTCGGTAGAGGCAAAATTTATGATAGCGTATTAATATATAGATTTATGGGGAATTCAAAACCTCCCAAGCTCATCATATCCAAGGTTTGTGTATACAGACATTCCGGCAGGTTCTGCAATCCACTTCCGAGTGAATTTGAA
>NW_016188687.1:0-4085 GCF_001687245.7 Rhagoletis zephyria
TAGTAGGTTGTATTCGTTCAACATATACATACATAAGTTTAATAAGTAAATGTTTGGCATATCTGTAGCTTTTGTGGCCCATAACAAGTCTCCATGTTTTCAATTAGACGGCTTTTACACCATTCAAGTATTGAATTCAATTCTGCTTTTGCCATTTTTGCTATTTGCTGTTTAAAGAACCAAAAACTTGAATTCAACAAAATGCGTGCAAAAGCAAATAGAACACCAAAATGAGAATGAACCAGATTTGCTTTCAAGTACTTTAATCATGTAAATCGGGTGTAAGAGTTGCGATTATCAGAAATCTACTGGAGTGCACAGCATTGAGAGTAATATAAAGCTGGTGCCAGATAAAACGCTTGCTTCGCTTCTCGTAGCACGCACTGCTAACCACTACACCACAGCGGTAATTTTGAACAATAAATTGCACAAAAAATTTAAAAAATTTTACTCCTTTTTCTATGTTTGTACTGCTTTTTTCTATCGAGAATAGAAATGTACTGCTTTCTCCATTTCAGAATCTGGCAACCCTAGCTCATTGTGGCATATCTTTTGCGTCTGACGCTTTGCTGGCAAAGTTATAAATGTACGAAAATATAATAACATATGTACATTAGACTGCATCACCAAAAAAAGGTTCCGGTTTTCTGCCGAGATTACAAAATTTATTATATTTTAAGACTTCGACCAAAATATTTTGGAAAAATATTAAGATTTACGTGTGCTGGAACGATTGGAAAATACCTCCAAAAATGGAGTTTCTTATGAATAAAAATTGTTTGTTAAAGTGTTCTTTGGAAAAATCCCCTCAGAAGACAAAGCAGTTTAAGCTTTAAAAATCTGCAAGGGGAAAGAGAGGGTGAGAAAATTCCTTTCCAATGATACCCCATAAGTCTAAATCCGTAAAGTTTAGGCTGAGTTATTCAAGTTTCTTTAAACCAGACTTTGAAAGAAGTTCAAACAGCATCAAAAATCTCGCTATTGCGAGTCCGTTGAAATTTTTTGTAATACTCTTATGCAAATTTTATAAGCTTAAACTGTCATCTAGTGATTTTTTGAAAAAAAAACTAAAGAACCATTTTTATTCACAAAAAACTAAATTTTTGGAGGTATTTTCAAATCGGTCCAGCTCACGTAAATCCTAATATTTTTAGGAAATATTTCGGTGATAGTCTTAAAATATAATAGATTTTATAATTCCGGTGGAAAAACAGTACCGATTTTTTTTTTTTTGTATGGGGAGTGATGCAGCCTAATGTAGATACAAACCTATATGGACATTAAATTAATTCTGTAGAAAACCAAATTTTTAAATCAAAGCGAAACATGTGTGTTTAAAAAAAAAGAGAAAAAAAAATAAAAGCTTAAACAGATTTATGTACATACATATATTTAATTTTTTTATTATACTGTATAAAATTAAATGAAATACAAATTAAACATTTAACTTAAAAGCCTAAGGTAGATCTAATAAGATTTCATGAAAAAATTAGAAATGCGTAAAGCACGTTGAATGTACATCTTAACTCATTAATACAGTTTAGAAAACTATTTTTAGGATTATCGAAAACTACTTCTGCTATACATATGTATAAAATACACGCTGATATGCACGCAAAATTTTTCGCTTAACTGCTTCACAGCTACTTTACTAAGTGCGCCTAATCTATTACAATTGCTACTTAATTGCGAAATTTTTTATATACTATTTATTAAAAAAAAATCTCAATGCTTTATCAATTCCTTCCATGCTCCGGTGGTAGCTTACCAAAGGCTCATCAAGAATTCACCACCGGTCGCGCATGATGTGTATGCTGATGTTGCTGTTGCTGCTGCTGCTGTTGTGGTGGTAAGTGATGATGATGCGCTGCACTACTGGCGCTGGTGGCAGCTGCCGAATGCACTGCATGCTGATGCCGCTGTTCCTGTTGCTGTTGTTTTTGCCCTGGTGATTGCCGCAACACCGGATTGCGTAATACCAACTCCGAATCCTCTGATATAATCGGCAATGAGTTAGCCCAATGATAGTTAATCAAATGGCTGATACTATCAAAAATGCGATCCTTCGTACGCACTACACCTTCCGGATCGATAAGTAGTAAATGCTTGGGTGTTTTTACCTCCAAACCGGTGAGCACATACTGGCCATGTTTACCCTGAGATTCACGTACCAAAAAATCGCCATCATTTTTAAGCATACTCTCTGAAATCTGACGACTAATGCCCGTATGGAACCACAATTCGGTGTTGAGTTGTGAACGTTGCACTTCAGCGGAGAGGGAAAATGGTTCTGGTGGAAGAAAAAAAAAGGAATTAGTTTATTGCGCTCCTATTTTATATTTGGTAAGGTATACTTACGCATATCGAAGACATCACGCACGGGCGCTTGTGGCAACGCACATGCGCCCTCCGTATCGGCCATTGGATCGAAGTTGCTGAGGTTCACATTGGCCGAACTCTGATCGGGTGGTGGACTATTCAAATCAATCAGATTACTGCTAAGACGATCACGCGGTTTTTTCAAATTTAGCTGCCCGATTTTGTGTTGAGGTAATTGTGACTGCTGGCTTTGCTGTTGTTGTTGGAGCTGTTGTTGTTGCTGCTGATGTTGTAACAACAATTGCTTCTGCAACTCTGGCGGTAAATCGTTTTCGCTCAGCAAGTCTGGCGGCAATTTGTCGGGCAAATCATTGTAGTAGTCTTTGCTATTCTCCCCGGGCGTGTTGAGATTTAGAACGGCTTGATTTCTGGGGAATTAATAAATAAAATGTGAATACATATTAATAAAATAAAACTAAATTTTGAATACTAGGTACTTAGTAGTCACTAGAAGTGTTGTTGTACATACAAACGGTGGCGGAAGCAAAATTTTAACATGTTTTGCCTATTTTGCTTTTGTTTATTATTTCTTTATCAAAGTATAGCTCACTATCTAAAAAAACATTAAAATCAAAATTTCAAACTTCGTAGAAGTTTTATATATAAAAATTCAACAAATTTCAGCAAATGCTCATCAAAATTTCTAGCTTTTTATTCATAATATAAAAAAATCTAGGTATGCAGTTTTGTAGCCTATTAAATTTTAGAACAATAAAGTTCGAGTTCGAAGTAGCTAGGACTTAACGTTGATTTTTGGCAATTCTTTTTGATGACGGTGTCACGCAATTTGTTCCATACATGAACACCGTCCGTGCAAAAATTGCCAAAAACCAATGGTACGTCCTAGCTACATCAAACTTGGACTTTATTGAATTTAATGGGCTACAAAACTGCATACCTAGCGTTTTTAACTTCTGAATAAAAAGTTAGAAATTTTGATGAACATTTGTTGAATCCGTTGTGTTTTTATCAGTCTTGTACGAAGTTCGAAATTTTGACTTACATGGTTTTTGTAAGCTAGAGAGCTTTACTTAAATTTAATGGGCTACAAAACTGCATACCTAGATTTTTTTTAATTCTGAATGAAAAGNTTGAATCCGTTGTGTTTTTATCAGTCTTGTACGAAGTTCGAAATTTTGACTTACATGGTTTTTGTAAGCTAGAGAGCTTTACTTAAATTTAATGGGCTACAAAACTGCATACCTAGATTTTTTTTAATTCTGAATGAAAAGTTAGAAATCTTGATAACCATTTGTTTAAATTCGTTATATTTTTATTCTGATTAAAAAGTTTGAAATTTTGGTAAAAGTTGGTCGAACTTTCCAAGTTTTTAACGAAAGTTGCTTATATGGTTTTTGCTACCTAACCATACTTTCAGAAAAAATAATAAAAACACATTAAAAGAACAAAAGAAAAATAGCCAAAGCTTTATAAAAAAATGTTGTGTACCTATTTATTTTCCAGCCATTCTAGGTAAACTAGTTTCCGCTTATACTCTTTAAAGAAACTGTATAAACGGAAGCTACTGTGTTCCTATTTTCCTCCACTTCACTTTAACTACGCAATATTTTATACTCACTTCAAATGTTTGATTGCATTAAAGCGCAGCATAAATGCTTTACCGATTGTCAATATTAAGTCTTCACTCTGTCCGCCAATGCACTCGAGCACGTAGCAAGCACGCCACTCGTCCTCATTCTTGGCGA
>NW_016188688.1:0-4085 GCF_001687245.7 Rhagoletis zephyria
CCACGAAATATTACTCAAGTTAAAGTCGCCGAGGTAAATAGTTTCTTTTTATTTATCATATACAGAGTTTAGATTATCTAAATGCATACTATAAATTTCAAAAAATCTATATATTTATTTTTAGAGAATGTTACTTTAACACAAATTTGTTCAATCTGATTATCAAAAAGATTTAAAGGAACACTATCACTACGAAGCTCACTTCTAACTGCAATTAGTACTCCTCCTCCTCTTTCTAAGCCAGAGGCAGTTGGACAGCGATCCAGGCGAAAGACTTGATAATAAGTATCGAAAATTTCAGATGAGAGTATGTTTTCGTGTAACCATGTTTCGGTGAGGGCTATGACATCATACTCATGAAGTGATATAACACGCAGGAAATCAGATGTTTTTGTACGCATTCCACTTACATTTTGGTAATACAATAGGGGTATTCTCCAAATCTTGCAATCCCATTGCACGTAGCACGGATTGCATGGATTGCATAACTTGCAAACACACAACAACAAAATACATGGGAAACAACATTTCCTATCGCTCCAAAATATGCAACGTCGAAACCCATGTACATATTTTGCAAAATAGCATAGCAAGATGAATGCGACCCTGTGCTAGTTGTTTTGTTGTTGGAATTGCTACATATTTCTCTCATTCCTCTCATCTCGCTCACTTCATTTTTATTGCTGTCTCTTGTTATTGTATTTGATACATAATTTCGCTGCTTGCTACCCATGCATGCTACCACTTTGCAATGGGGTGCTCTCGTACTCTTCGAAATTTGGAATAGTATTTTTGCATTTCGTGCAATCCGTGCATCGTGCAACACTTCGAGAATACCCCTAATGAGTATTCATTGTAGCAGGCATTAGTTTCAGTGTCGCAAGTTCCACCATATAAAGCGTTGCAACACGGTTTACTCTGGTGATACAGTTTTTTGGATGAAATGAAAGGGCCGTACTCTTACACCTGCAGGCCAAATAGCTGGTTGTAAAAGATTTTCGTAATGTGTCGAAGAGATACCTAATTTGAAGTTCACAATCTTGAGTTAATCAACGGGCATATCTCTCTTAACGAAACTAGAGCAAGATAACAACTCAGGTTTAATATGTGCGTGCTTCGAAACGTATGCAATTATATTTTCGCTTTTAACAGTAGGCTTAAACGNGAATCAACGGGCATATCTCTCTTAACTAAACTAGAGCAAGATAACAACTCAGGTTTAATATGTGCGTGCTTCGAAACGTATGCAATTATATTTTCGCTTTTAACAGTAGGCTTAAACGATGATAAGTGCAGCCACTTAAGTTGAACTGCTACGCCAAGCTCGCTGCTCGTGTTCGATCCAACAACAACAGCTCTTCTCATCATTCCTTTTCACATCATTTTTATTATTAGTTAGAGTAGGATTCGCTGACAGCTGGATGTTATCCGAGTCGATTTTATCAGAGCTGGAAGTATTAACAGCATCAGCATAGCGGAAAGGTATGGAATTGACGTCATCACTTGAAAGAGCGACAGCGCCATCATCGTCACTTATTGCCTGTATAGACATTAGATTCAAATTAGCGGGAGAAGCAATTTTTGGGCTATTGAGCGTTTGCCGATTGTTTTTTGCAGATTTCTTAGTAAGAGAAGATTCTCTTTCAATTGATGGCGAAGGCGATTGCACATTAGAAACGAAACTCTTGCACTTGCCAGCGGAGTCGATGCCCTTGGCCTTGGATCTAGTTACAATGTTGTTGTCACAGGTAGATGAGTTTTTGCTATTTGTCATTGAGTTATTATTATCACGAAGATTGAAATTTGCAATTGTCTTCACAAAATCATTTAAATTATTTAAACTTTCATTTAGATTGTTTAGGCTTTTATAAGCGACATCGATTTTATCTTGGCTTATTTCAGGCAAGCAATTTATACAATTATTGCGTTTGAAGAAAATGTTTTTATTAATGTTGAGTAAGTTCAAGCGACTAGTAGATAGCTTAGTACACTTCAAGTGCACTTTTTGGCAGCAAATGCCAGATACAACATGATCACCAGTCACACACTTCAGCTTGCAAGTTATGCAGATCGGCATGATAATTTATACCTCACAAAAAATATAAGCAAAACTATAACTTTACAGAGCACGACAGACAAATAGACTATTCTTTAGGATGTTACCTATATATTTTGATAATTTATAACAGGGTACACTTGTCGATGAGGAAATTGGTCTCAGTGGTGTATCCGGCTTATGAATTTTAGGAAGGCCATATATGGTGCATTTGCTGCCGAGCACGTCAGTTGGAACTTTTGTTTTAAATTAAGTATTTTCTGTTTATATAAGTCATTCATTAATAGTTGTTGTGTAGGATCGTTTCTTATAGTTTTATACGTTAATTTGTCATTAAGCAATTCTCTCATTTTTCGCTCATAATCATTTATATACAACATAACAGTCTTGTTACCTTTGTCTGCTTGGGAAATTATTATTTGGTCACTGTGTTGGTTTATGAATTTCTTTGTGTTTTCATATGCTTTCAATATTAATTTTTCTTTCGTGCTATTTCTTAATGTGTCGCTGTATTTATTTATTTTTGCTGCGATAATGCTCCTGGTTACATCTTTTTCCCTTTCATCCGTGATTTCTTGAATCCCTTGCTCCTGTAGTGTATCAGAAATGCATATCTACATAACAAAGTTCCACACGCGCCAAAAGTGCATTAAACTTATTTTGTCGGTAACGCAAACAAATTGTGGCTCACACGAAATTTTATGGAGTGCTTAATTTCTGCTTACACTGCATTCTGCATATTTTGCTAAGCTAAGCCAATGTGCATATGTATGTGCTTAAGTGTCTGGCTGCACATACATGTGTTTGTAAGACTAGTATGTAGGAAGTATAATAAATATGTATTATAGTAAATAAGAACACATAGAATTAAATAAGTTTAAATTTGTATAAATTAGGAAAGAATTAATAAATAAAGAATAATATTCGATAAGCGCTCTACTGCGCCACAACAAATTTCTTGTCGTTTTAGTACATGGCGATCCTGTCAGATCTAGCGGCAACTTGCCTTTTATAGTGGCAAGCTGCCTTTTGTAGTGGCAAGCTGCCTTTAAGCGGCAAAAGATCCTGCCAGATCTAGCGGCAACTTGCCTTTTCTTGTGCAAGCTGCCTGTAAACGGCGAAATATCCTGCCAAATCCAGCGGAAATGCCTTCGTACTGACAGAACCCAGTTAGTAGCTGACGTAGCTGTTAACATAAAAAAGCTACACAACCTCGCCAACCGGGCAACGTTTCGACCTAAAAATAAACAAGTTGGTGTCCATTGCCAAGCAGCAACCTCATTTCGGGGAACAGGAGGCCGCTATTTTCATCACCGGTTTGCCTCAGCAAAAAACTGCGCTGAACGTGCTAATCAGAGGCTCATACAAGCTTATTTGAAACTTTACAATGGGAAACTCCAGGTAAAAAGCAACCAGGAAGATGACTCTATATAAGCTGTTTAGCCAAGCAAGAAATCCAGATGGGAAAAGAAGAAAAAAGGTGTCGTTAATTTAATATCAAAATAATAATTATTAATATTTTGGCAACCTAACGGCTGCCTATTGATTGGCAAGAATTGAAAGATTCTTGCCGTTATTTAAATTATTAAATATTTAAATTAAATACTAACAAAATATTTTGGCAACCTAACGGATGCCTATTTAGTAGCAAGCATCAAAGATTCTTGCTGTTTATTACATGGCCGTTTATTACTAACAATTTATACCTAAATTATTTAGTATTCTATATTTATTTTTATAAAATGGGTGGACAAACATCAAAAATAGATAAGCCTAATGCTAATGTAGTAAACTCCATTGAAATAATAGATCATAGNAATGGGTGGACAAACATCAAAAATAGATAAGCCTAATGCTAATGTAGTAAACTCCATTGAAATAATAGATCATAGCGAAGCATTAAATACCATCAAGGTAATGCTTTTGATTATTAGTATTGCAAGCTGCATAAGCTTATTTTTAAAGATTTACTCTGCACCAAATAAATTTCTGAAAAAGAGGTACATGAGCCGTGCTGACGGTCTAGATA
>NW_016188689.1:0-4085 GCF_001687245.7 Rhagoletis zephyria
ACGAAAACTGCGATAAATCAGTAACTACTGAAGCAAATTGACTCAAAATCGATTATTGCAATGACCACTGGGAGAAAATTACATTATTATAAATTTTTCGATTTTCTTTCTGATTTTTTTTTAATAATAGCTTTTTTTGTATATTTTTATTACATAAAAATATTGTCTAAAATGTCAACTTTAAGTACCCAATTGGGCGTAATGGGCTATGAAGGCGTATGGACCCTACATCGTCAAACGCTCGAGAAATATGACAAATGGACATTGAAATTTTACGAAATTGTATATTTTTGAAAGAGGAAAGGTGTGTAAACAACAAAAACAAAATATGAATAAACCATATTAACTGTACTAAATGTCTGAAATCACGAAAATCCCTTCAAGGAAATTGCAGAATTGAACTTTCTTGCAAGTCTGCTTGCGACGGGATTGGAGGAAATTTTAAGCAACTAGCAAAGACAAAAGGTTTGCAAGATACACTACTTTAAAGAAAGGTATGTATGACGTTTTATTGCAATTTTAGTCCCGTGTAAATACGCAACCCTACGTCATATCGGCAAAATATGCTGCGCGTATATTCATGTCACCTAGACCTTCAATATCTTCAACTTTCATCCAAATCCTTAGAGGTCGCGCACAGAGGTGGCCGCGGTGACATGAAATGCCTCATTTCAAACTTTGTAGAGCAATTAANATGTTGAGTTCCCTGAAGCTGAATGCTGGTTTAATTTCAGCACTGAGACCGGACTCGCACATTACTGATGGCTCCAAAACTGACTCTGGTGAGGATCTGGGGGCTTTTTCGAAGTTAATGGTAATAAGCCTTACTTTTCTCTTGGCGAATATGCTTCGGTCTTCCAGGCTGAGGTATATGCAATCCTCACAGCCATGGACTACGGGGAGGAACATATGTGGAGGAGGGCAAGGAGTTTACGTGTCTGCAGGGGCAGCCAAGCTACCCTTCAGGCATTGCCCAGCCCTCTTACTAAGTACTTACAGACTGGTTCGGAAAAGCAAGTCTTTATTAAATTATGTATGTTGATGAACATAAGGATCTTGCTTTACACTGGGTGCCAGGTGCCTAGGGAGTATCTGGTAATGAGACATCTGACCATTTGGCCACAGTTGGCTTAGACCAGGCATTACTCGATCCGCAACCAGCTATAGCACTCTCCACCTCGGCCATCGAAGCCATCATCAGAAGCTGTGTGAATACTTCGCTCTGCAATGACTGGGATGCATCGAGGTAATGCAGGTGGGCAAAACTGATGTTGCCTTCAATCTCAGAAGGCCTCTTTAGTTTTTTGCTCTCATTTATAGACGGGACTGCATACAACTTGTTGGACTGCTGACTGCATAGTTGCCAACTTGGTGCTTTAAGCACTAGATTTAGTGCTTTTTGAAAATTAAAACGCCAAAAGAAATTACTTAGTGCCTAGTTAGTTTCTGAACTAAAATTACTCCGATATAGTTAAAACCTGAAATAATTTTTAAATATTTAAAGCTGTGGCAGCACTGAATTTACAAAAATCTACAAATTTAAATGCACTTAAATACAACGATGACTTAGTAGATATGCGAGTAAGTTAAGTATTTCTTTTTTTCTTTTCTAATTATTTGTAAAAATTTTCATTTTTGTACCACCTGAGTAAAACACATCGTTTCTTGGTGCTGCATCCAATTCTGGCCGCACAATTGCTCTAGCACTAGAATTTTGAGATATCCCAACCTCAAAGTGCCACAATCACGGTTTTTGGCGATATTTGAGGTTATATAATGAAAACATAAATTTTTTTTGCTCATTTCTACTTAGGGCATGATTTTCGTTTGTTGGGATTCGATTTTTCTTTCTTGAGATATATCAGTTTTAATGTGCAGTACTTCGGTATTACGTCGTAAGCATGAGTCATTATAGCATGTGTAGAGGCCATACAATCGATATGAGCAAAAAGGTTTTGTTTATTGATTTATTTATGCATTATTGTGTTTTTGTTAAATACATATAAACTGTTATGAAAAAAGCATCCATTGATTCAAAACCATTTGGTGCTTTTAGTGTGATAAAACGCTTTTTTCCCTCGTTTTTGCTGCTTTTTGAAAATCGAAAGTTGGCAACACTGGCTGACTGTTCACTTCACGTGCCATAAACACCTGACTTCGATAGGCGTAAATGACAACTCCATTTGCCTATCCTGCCTTAAAGAGGATGAGACGGTGGAACACTTTTTGTGCTTCTTGCTCGCTTATTTGATTGTCATCGATTTTTCTAGATTCGTTCTTTTCTCTATTGCCAGTTTTTGAGTTAAAAGTTTGGCGAAAAAAGCTTATCGGGTCTGTTGTTTCAAGTTTTGTGAGTGATAAATATTTTTCGCATCACTTTAAAAGTCGGAGCCCCACCATGCAAAACATGAGAAATAGGCACGAAAATCGTCAATAGCAACAAACTGGAGACTCATCGATTTATTGCCGTGGTGACTTCCTATTTTTTTCAATTCTGTCTTTAGTATAAATTAGACGCTTTTGAATAATTTTTGCGCCAACAGTATTATCGCAAAAGCGTCTATTTTATACTAAAGCCAGGATAGAAAAAATAGGAAGCCCCATAGCGAAATAAAGAATTAATTCCGTTTCTAAAATCCAATTTTGTATACAAAAAATAAATGAAGTTTTAAAAATTATTCCAAATATCGCCTGAAGCGATATGAAAACGACACAAATAAACTATTTTACAAATACGTCGAATGCAAATTTATGAGTGAGCCTTTGAAAGCTGATTTTGATAAAACGAAGAGAAGCTGCCTGTACGACACCGTGTCTAAATTTGGGATCCCCGCAAAACTAATACGAGCACGACCTTCAGCTCCCTCCAAACCTTTTAAGCACCGTTTAGACCAAACGCGGTTTTAGACAACTTGTTGCGATTTTTCCAATCTGATGCTTGAATAAAAGCTGCTAATCTGAATAAAATCTGCCAATCTGAATCGCACCTCGCTAAATATAACAAAAACAAGATGCTGCAGGCGTATGTAAATGATATCGGCATCGCCGGCCTTAAACTAAGAGTCGTCCCTGCAGCATTTTCCAGTTTAGAAAATAAGCTAAAGAGGTTGATCTAGCGGTGAATGAAGAAAAGATAAAGTGCCTCCTGCAACTTCAAGTCATTTTACGTAAAAATCATTCTTAAACAAGTAAGAAATTCTAAGTTCGGGCGGAGCCGAACATTAAATACCCGGCGCAAGTATTAAATATATGTTTTTTCAACTTTCCGAAAGTTATCGCCACATGCTAAGCCGGAGTGTATCAATTTTGAGTAAATTAGCGTCTTTAAATTTCGAAATATTGATGTTTCAAGCATTTCTGAAATTTACCGTCAAGCAGTGTTTGCATTATTCAACTTTGCGTTCAACAATTGCGTTCAACTCAACGCAGGGTTGCACGAAAAAAAAGTTGAATGGCTAAATGTTGGCTGGCGACCAACTTTGTTGAAAGCGATTAGTTGAAAGGCCATTCAACCAAAAGTTGAATGCAAAGTTGAACAATGCAAACACCTTTTTATGGCGAATATTTTGATATTTTTTTATATTTTAATATTTTTAGCCATTCAACTTTTTTTTCGTGCAACCCTGCGCCGAATTGAACGCACATGTTGAACGCAAAGTTGAACAATGCAAACACACTTTTATATGAAAAGCGGCCGTAATTTTAGTCAGATTTCGATAATTTTCAACGTTTTGCTTTTTTGTGGCAAGCACAATAACCATACCGAGTTTGGTATAAATTGGTATAACGGTTACCGAGATACATATATGTGATCATAAGTGGGCGGTGCCACGCCCATTTCCCAAAATTTTNTTTGAATAAATTAGCTTTAATATTTACTGTTTTATCGAAGATTTTGTGTTTATCTAAATTACCGTTATATGGGATGTGGGCGTGGTTATTGCCCGATTTTAAAAATTTTCGGCCATTTGATATGCTGTACCAAGCCCAACAGCTGTGCCAAGTTTGGAAGAAATTGGCCCCACGCCCACTTACCAAAAATCTATATATATAAAATTCAAATTATGTATGTACCTATAGACACA